>NC_046314.1:2998403-3257274 GCF_009819535.1 Lacerta agilis | reverse complement strand
GTATGTTTGATGTTGTTGGGGCCAGTAATGGTGTTGTCTGGGTTTATGTGGCAGCAAAGTTGGCATCTGGGTTTGTTGCAGATTGACGATATTGATGCATAAAGAGATATCAATGCAAAAAGAGATACGAGCTGCCAAGGATCGGCAAATGAGGGGCACCAGAACATTTCCTATCACTTCAGCAGTGCATAGTTTAAGTACAGCCCAATTAATATCAGGAGGAGGGCCTTTAACCCTTCCCTTGCTACAGTCCTGATCCAGATTGGGCGACTCACACCTGCTTCCATTGGCTCAAATGGGAGCTTTACTTCCAATATAATTAGCAGGCACCAAGGAGAAATTCTTCTGCTATAGGATGCACATCAAAAGAAAGGGTAGCCATTATTATGCAATGCTACCTAAAAAGCATTTATCCATGAATGTTAACACATCCAACATTAAAAATCCTCAGATCTTCTAAATGAAGAGTAAAGGCAGGCACAACAGTGATCTGGTTTAACTACACACCCCTTAACTTTTGTAACCTATGCAAATGATATGGGGTGTTTCTAAACAGCTTGTAATCACTGCGATCTGTGCAATCTGTAATGATTCAATGCCTTCAACCATTCATGATGGTTTGCAGTTGATTTAAAGTCTTAGGATGCAGCTGCAAATACATTCGACTTTTGGGGGAAATGGGACTTGCTTCTAAGTAAATGTGCTTAGCTCTATGGGCGATGAAATGATGCCGTAGGACAGGCATGTCCAACAGGTAGGTTGTGATCTACTGGTAGATCACTGGACGTCTGTGGTAGATCAATGGCTCCCCCCAAAGAAGCTAAACAACTTTGGCTCCCCTAAAAAAAACCTCAACATCTTTGCCCTCCACCCCGAAAATGACCCGACCCACCAAAAACAGGGGTTTCCTTCCTAACACAAGCTCGGTGTCGCTTTCCTCCTCCCTAAAGAAGCTCAACAACTTGTACATGAACCCCCCAAAACAGGACTTTCCTTCCTAAAACAAAAGCTCAACAACTTTGACCTGAACCCCCAAAAAGGGGGTAGATCACTGCCAGTTTTCAACTCTGTGAGTAGATCACAGTCTCTTGGAAGTTGGCCACCCCTGCCATAGGATGAAGAAGAAGAAGAAGAAGAAGAAGAAGAAGAAGAAGAAGAAGAAGAAGAAGAAGAAGAAGGAGAAGAAGAAGTTTGGATTTGATATCCCGCTTTATCACTACCCGAAGGAGTCTCAAAGCGGCTCACATTCTCCTTTCCCTTCGTCCCCCACAACAAACACTCTGTGAGGTGAGTGGGGCTGAGAGACTTCAGAGAAGTGTGACTAGCCCAAGGTCACCCAGCAGCTGCATGTGGAAATAAAACTTTGTTTAAACAACATAAGAGAAATCCAAAGTTCTCCCAGGTCAAAATTGTGTGATTTATTGTTGGACATTGAGTCATTCTGCAAAGCAGGAAACAGGAGAGGTATATAAGCATAACATCATCCAGTGACATCCAGAACCTCCTTAAATCTACAAAGAAGGTTATTCCAGTCTCACTGGAAACAAGAAGGTAAGAGTTGGGGGGGGGGATGGGGGTAACCAGTTTATACCATAGCCTGCTATATCACATAGCCTGCTATTCTTTGGGAAGGTTATTTGCTACTAGAGTTGTCGTATTTCAAAAAGTAAAACCAGGAAACGCCAAAATTCCTGAGCTTTTTGTTGTTGAACCAATATTTTGATCCAGGACAAAGCACCAATTTTCAGAGATTCCACCTGGACATCAATTCTGCCTTTGAAGTCCCAGTAATGTCTGGGAAAATCCGGACGTATGGCAGCCCTAGTTAAACAAGTTAGGTTAGCTCAGGAGGAGACACCTTAATGTACACATTTCTATTATATTCTATATATCTAATGTATATTTTACAAATTTCACATTTATATCTTCCCCCCAGAAGAGTCCTGGGAACCATACTTTTCAGCAGGTGCTCACAATTCAGTTTGGAGATCTCTGGAGCCCCCACAGACAGTACTAAAAGACCCAGAGCCCCCCCCCCCCCCAGGGGAAAGGAAATTGTGATTAAAGCAATTTCAAGGATGCCCTTTTCTGAGCATTTTACTTGGGAGTTTTCAGTGGGAATGACTTTCAAGGAACATGTACATCCGAGTTACTACAGGTCAATTATTCCTTCCAACAGCCTGATGTTTCTCTTTGTGGGGGATTAGTATGCTATAAACTATATTAAACATTGTATTTACATTGGGAAGGGGGGTATGAATCTCCATCAATGAATTGCCACTGTTAAACAACTGAGAGTCCAAAACCCTCATCCGTCTCCTGCAAACCATCCAGAGATCTTCCAGCAGATCCCAATCCACCACGTGACCAGCCCTGTTCCGGGAAGCAGAAATCGAGTTCTCGGCCGGTGCCACGTGAGCAGTTTGGAATCTAAACCACCACTCAGAAGAGCGGTGCCATGTTTCAATAAGTACATTCTATATACAAACAGCAAATGTAAGGTAAATCCCCTGCTGTTGTTTTGTTTTCAGAAATGATCGTTCTCGTTGTGTTGCTGAGTTTTGCTGCTGTGTTGCAACAACCTGCTTCAAAAGTAAGTTTCTTAAGCTACACAAGCGTCCATGCCTAGTGCTACTAAAATTGGCTGGGTTCTTTTCAAATATAATATTGGATTGGGTCAACCTAAATATTCTCTTTATTCAGCCAAAATGTGTTTTACTGCTTCATCCATAAATACAATGCACTTGAAAAATGTCATACTTAAGGGGAAGTCCAAACAAATGTAATTGTATTCTTAAAAAAAATAAAATCTGGATTGAATCAGGATTCTTAAAGGATGTTGTGGTTTCCAATCCCGCTAAAAGTAATGGCAACTCTCTCTTTTATTTCAGTAACTGTAGATTTATCCATAGCATAGGTGCTGGGTGCCAAGGGCCCTGGGTACGTACCATGGCTCCCACATTTTAAATGAGGGGGCCAGGCTTGGTTGCGCATGCAAACCGTGGGGGGGCATGCGCACTATGTCATCATGCCCCAGGTGTGTGTGCGCTACATCACTGCGCCCCCATTACGTGTATGAGTGACGTCAGCATTCCGGGGTGTGTGGTGACAGTGCACGGCCTCAGACACCCATGGTTGCAGGCACAAGCCGGCACCGCTGATCCAGAATACGCCAAAGAGAGTTTGATGCCATTGCATTACCCAACAGTTTACAACTCCGATTTCCTTTACGTCAGAGGAACCTGACAGAGGTAGGTGGTGTTAGGGCACCAACAAGTTGGTGTGCTGCAGCGCAGCAGTCAGGATGAGTTAAGCCAAGGTCAACAGTCCAGGTCAGAAGCCAGCCGAAGTCAGGTATCAGTATTGGGGTCAAGAGAAGCCGAAGTCAGAGACAGTCCAAGTCAGAACAAGCCAAGTCAGTCAGGTACGAACCAGGAACACGGGAACAAGATGAGCAAAAGCAACCACGCGCCCAGCACAATCGTTGCAGACGCTGTGGAATAGGGCAGCTAGCTATCTTAAGAAGCCGGTTCACTCCCACGCTTCCTATGAGCTACAGCTGTCTCTAATTGCCGCCTTCGCTTCTCAGCTCGGCGTTCTACAGCTGAGAAGGGAGGAGGAGAGGGGATCGGCTGATTCCCCTCCTGACTGGGACCTGCTCCTGGCCCCACTTCTTCCTCTAGCTCTGGTCTTCCCTCCTCCTCCCTGTCAGATTCCTCCTCTTCTGAGGAATGCCGCCACCAGTCTTCCCCAGGTACGAATTCCTCAGATTCTTCTGTGGGTGCTGCCTTGTCGGGGGGGGGGGGGGCTTGCCACCACTCCTCCTCATCTGACTTGACCCTGACAGGTGGAGCCTACAAAGCAGTTTTTCATTATTCTTAGAGAAACAGTGGTAAAATTCTATTAGCGTAATGAAAACTAACCCTATAAATAAAGACAAGAGGAATATTACTCGTTCTCTTACTTCAGGCACATGCAGTAGGAATTGGACCAGCTGAGCGAAATCAGATAGTTGACAAGCACAATGCCCTGCGGAGAGGAGTGCAGCCGACGGCAAGCAACATGCTGAAGATGGTAAGCAAGGAAGAGGCCGGATTCATGTAGGTCAGGGGCCTTGGCAAAGGCTTTCCAGGGATACTACACCTCCTTGCAGGCAGAAAACCTCTGCTCTTCACCCTCTAGTAGTAATCAAGGACATAGGTAGGCAAACTAAAGCCCGGGGGCCGGATCCAGCCCAACTGCCTTCTAAATCTGGCCTGTGGATGGTCCAGGAATCAGCGTGCTTTTACATGAGTAGAATGTGCCCTTTTATTTAAAATGCATCTCTGGGTTATTTGTGGGGCATAGGAATTTGTTCTCCACCCCCCAAAAAATATATAGTCTGGCCCCCCACAAGGTCTGAGGGACAGTGGACCGGCCCCCTGCTGAAAAAGTTTGCTGGCCCCTGATCAAGGATAAGACTAGATTCAACAACAGCTTGACATTTCACCAAGGAATGCCACTTTACACATCGTTTTAAAAAAGACGAAAGAGGACAAAAAGTGGGCACATATTTGCATATCTTCATTTAGGCATATGTCACTATTCCATCATTCAAGCCATGCTCAATGCAATTTGCATAATTAGATAAATATAACAATATAACAAAAAGAATAAAAACACATCCAGACATATACAACAAAATTAAATATTCCCCACATAAGTCCTAATAAGGTCTAAGAATAAGGATACAAAAAAACCTCTAACAGCAAAATTAAGCATGTGCAGAATTTAACCTTGACACAAACAAAAGAAACCCTGAACGATCCCCCACCCCAAGAGTCCGCAGGCATCCTGAGAAGCAGGTCTTGAAGGACTTACGGCAAAGATGGTCTCTGGTCTCATCAGCAACCTCAGCTTTTTTGGCTGGAGTCAGTCAGGGCTCTTAATAGACAGCCAAGATGGTCTAATGCTTATTAATATGTGTTGGGTTTTTATTTAATAATTCATTTCCCTCTTATATACAAAGACGGCCCCTAAGTTGTTTACAAATATAAAATCAATCCATAATTAAAATGGAAATAACAATGAAGCATTCCAAATTGATATATACAATTAAAAACATAAAAGCATTTAAAAGGTTAAAACAGTTGAAATGATGAAGGCATTTCTTCGGGAGCTGGCAGAATGGCAACCCTGATGGGGCTTCTCATACTTCAGCCGGGAAGGGACTGGGCTGCACTGGGGCCACCAGAGAAAACCCCACCTCCATGTTCCCACAAGTGGATGATCATGGGTTCGACTAGCTGACCATATTGTCAGTTGGCTGTAAGTAGCAGAACTTTGAAACTGGCTCAGTGGCTAACAGTGCTTCCAACTGCAAAGACAAAGCACAGCCACCATGACTAGGGGACATCCATTTGTCTAATCTTCTATCACTTTCTCCTGTGGGAGCAATTTCCATAGTTTAATTAACCCGTCTTTTGACAGTGAAAACAAATGACTGTACCTTCCCCCAAGATTTCAGTCTGGCCAGCCTTGAGCTATACCCATTCACTCCCATTTCTCTCCCCCAATCTTGCTTTTGGTCTGTCTGTCTCTCCCTCTCCCTCTCCCTCTCCCTCTCCCTCTCCCACTGAGAGCCAGTGTGGTGTAGTGGTTAAGAGCGGTAGATTCGTTATCTGGGGAACTGGGTTCGTGTCTCCGCTCCTCCACATGCAGCTGCTGGGTGACCTTGGGCTAGTCACACTTCTCTGAAGTCTCTCAGCCCCACTCACCTCACAGAGTGTTTGTTGTGGGGGAGGAAGGAAAAGGAGAATGTTAGCCGCTTTGAGGCTCCTTCGGGTAGTGATAAAGTGGGATATCAAATCCAAACTCTTCTTCTTCTTCTCTCCCTCTCTCCCTCTCTCTCTCTCTCTCTCTCACACACACACACACACACACACACAGCTTCTCCCATGGCAACTTTCAAAAAAGCATTATATCACACCCACCAATAGTCTTGATTTGTTCAGGACATCGCGGATTGACAGAAGCCACCCTGGCTTCTTCTGCCAATCGGTGATGTCCCGCTTCCTCCATTGCTGCCTTGGTTCTGGAAGTATGACTGTGGTCTCCGTGGGTCTCGTGGTGGTGGCAGCCAAGGTGGTGGAGAGAGAACCCAATGAGCCAAGTTAAGGCAGAGGAGGGGGGGAGCAATGGCGTGCTGAAGTGGCCTGAGTGGGTGTGCGGTGAGCAGAGAAGTTGCGTGGGGGGTGGCAGTTGTGATGGTGGAACTGGATGGGTGGGGTGGTTGCACCGGATTCAGGCTAGAAGCAGTTGGAGGGTATGCTGTATAATTGCTGGATCTACGCACATCAAAAAAACATTTCAGGAAAATGCATTGTGAACCTCATAATGGGAAACCATGTTGGCGAAAGATGGAACTCTACAGTGCCATCTGGGGTCACAGCGTTATAATGCATTTAAAACGCTTTTTCTGTACTAATGTAGATGTGTCTAATGTTTCCTGAGTTCTGTGGCCCAGGTCTCACCACCACCACCACTTTGCCTAAACACGCAGATTCCCCCCCCCCTGCAACCCAGCAAGCAGCTGTGGCAGATGGAATGGAGGCTGTGAAAAGGAAGGGGCGCTCCTGGCAAGAGAGGTGTGGGAGGAGGGAGATGGGGGCACTCTGATGCCAGACATGTAGGAAATGTGTCTCTAATGTACACGCCAGGGCTTCACTAGAAGTGGAACAAGGCTACAATGCTCACATCAGGCCAAATTTGACAGGGGGGGGGGAGACACACCAAAGCTGGGTGGCTCTGTGGTCTAAACCACAGAGCCCCTTGTGCTTGCCAATCAGAAGGTCAGCAGTTTGAATCCATGCAACAAGGTGAGTTCTCGTTGCTCTGTCCCAGCTTCTGCCAACCTAGCAGTTCGAGTGCCAGTAGATAAACAGGTACCGCTGCAGTGGGAAGGTAAACGGTGTTTCCATGCATTCTGGTTTCCGTCACAGGGTTCTGTTGCACCAAAAGCAGTTAATCATGCTGGCCACATGACCCAGAAAGCTGTCTGTGGACAAATGCCGGCTTTGTCAGCCTGAAAGCGAAATCAGCACCGCAACCCCATATTCACCTATGACTGGACTTAACTGTCCAGGGGTCCTTTACTGTTTTTACCTTACTATCGTTAAGCATGGCTGGCATGAGTCAGGTAGATGTAATGCTAAACAATGCTAAAGATCGTCTAGGGACTGAGGTTGGGGATTGAGTCTAGGACAGAACATGTAAAATTTTGAAGAAATCAGAGGTATATGATGTTCTCCATTTTTGAGTATGTGTCCATTCTCACATTTACTACTTTTTTTTCCATTTAGGGATGGAATTCGGCTGCTGAAGCGAATGCAAAACGCTGGGCAAACAATTGTCAATTTGGTCACAGCCCAAGCAACCAAAGAGTTGCCGGCAAGTAGAGCTGTCAGTAAGCACTGTACCAAAAATTAAGGGTGATCTAAAATCTAACCCACATCTAATAGACATTCACAATTATTTCACTGACTCCCCAATTGACATTCTGAGCATAATGTTAAAAATACTTGAGGAATCCCACAGATAGGGGCACAATGGAGAGGAATGTTCCAATTCTTCCTAACATCTGAAGTCAGAATTCCACATTCCATTCTCACCACCTAAGCTTTGCCTAGACACACACTGTGTCCACCTGTAACACATACAACTTTTTAAGCACGGAGGACCAGTTCATACAAGTTCATTCCAGATCCCAGAAGGTTGCGGTTAATCACTAAAAGTATAAATCTATTACAAATCAGAGACATTAAAATTTTACGGCAGAAGATTGCAGCTTCTTCCTCCCGCAGGTGTTGTAAAGAAGGTGAAACCTGAAACATTTCGCTTTCAAACTTTAATATCTCTGCCTTGTTAATCACAGTTTAATAGAGAGAGATGATAGAGATAGAGCTAGAGAGATCAATACAGTAATTCAGAGGCAAGCAGTGATATTTTTCATAGGGAAAGTTGAGTTAAGAGGTGACAGCTTGCAAGGGCAATTGGGGTGATGTTGCATGTGTGACATTACGACGCCACAAGGTCACACACATGAGCATTGCGCCTCCATCCCTAAGCTGGGCAGAAGCTTCCTGGGCTTTGAGAAGGAGGTGCCAGGCCTCTGACAAGATTCTGGAGCCCTGCTGCCTCCTTCCCAAAGCCAGGTGGGCTTTGGAAAGGTGGCAGGGGGGCTTTTGAACCCTTATGGGGACTTGCCTAGTCCACTGACCACACACTACTGTTGTTGTTGTTCAGTCGTTCAGTCATGTCCGACTCTTTGTGACCCCATGGACCAGAGCACGCCAGGCACACCTATCCTTCACTGCCTCCCGCAGTTTGGCCAAACTCATGTTAGTAGCTTCGAGAACACTGTCCAACCATCTCATCCTCTGTACACACTACTGTAGTAATTCTAAAAACCCCAAAGAGTGAGTGCCTTTTAGAAGAGACATTTACAGGCAAACATACGGTGCATGTGATAACAAAACAGGTGTACCTTTTGCTTTAGAATAATTATTTTGCATTCAAATGTAGGTAGCTTTAACCAGCTAGCTAACCAAATTCTGCTTGGAATAAACAAGATTTACCTGTTGCAACATGTCAACCCAAAACACTGAATGACTCCTTGTTTACAGAATTTCCTGAATCAGTCATCATGAGTTTTTGTTAATGCTTACCGTCTCCACTTCTAGATGGAATCTCATGTGGTGAAAATATATTTGCATCATCTCACGCCACTTCATGGAATGACGTGATTCAAGTTTGGTACGACGAGGTGAAAGATTTCAAGTACGGTGTTGGAGCAGTCCGTCCAGGGGCCGTAACTGGTCATTACACTCAGGTAACTCAAACACCGTTTTGTATCTTTGTCAAGTGCACGGTTCAGCCAGTCGATCCACGGCTGATAGCCCACTCACATCTTGGCTTCCTGCTGCCTGGGACCTCACAAAAGGAAGAAAGGAAACCGAGAAGGGGTGGTTGTGTTCCTCGCGTGTCACCCAGTACTTTTTTCATATTTTTCACACAGAAAGTACAGATAATGGATTGGCCTTATCTCTGCTGTGCCTTTGTTTCTGTGATTTCTTCAGACGCCATTCTCGTTCACAGCTTCTTCCAAACTTCCTTTCCCTGAGGGGAAAAATGAGGGTGCTTCAATTAGACACAACACAAACATTTGGTTGTTTCTAAATGTTAAATGCATGTTTTTCTGGCTCAGTATGAAAACAGATTCCAATACCTTTTCTTGTGTGGATGTTTTTATACTTACAGGTGGTTTGGCACAAGTCTCACCTAATTGGTTGTTATGATGCCTATTGTCCTCAAAGCTCCATGAAATACCTCTACGTTTGCCAATACTGTCCTGCGTATGTATTATTTGTTTGTTTGTTTGTTTGTTAAGCTTGTTAGTTGCTTGTTAACCATAGTCTCCAAGGGACTTATGTTTCGTATCCGTTTTCCTTTTTTATATTACAAAAAAAAAACCTGAATAAAAGAACCCTCATAAGAGCCACATGGCGCTTGGGCAGCACATTAGTAATGTATTAACTCTGCATTTCAGTGGCTACCAACCAACCGGAAAACAAAAACAACAAAGTCCTTCTTGTTACCCTTTGGCCATTTGCCTGAAAAATCAGGAAGCAGCAGTGGATTTATTTATTTTTTAATGACAAAGTCAAAACCCCTCAGGAAAGAATTTTCTGACATTTTATGATAGACTCCCCCCCTTGCTTTGGATCCTCCTAAACAGTTGAAGGGGACCCAGGTGGTGCTGTGGGTTAAACCATAGAGTCTAGGGCTTGCTGATCAGAAGGTCGGCGGTTCGAATCCCTGCCACGGGGTGAGCTCCCGCTGCTCGGTCCCAGCTCCTGCCCACCTAGCAGTTCAAAAGCACGTCAAAGTGCAAGTAGATAAATAGGTACCGCTCAGGCGGGAGGGTAAACGGCATTTCCATGCGCTGCTCTGGTTCGTCAGAAGTGGCTTTGTCATGCTGGCCACATGACCCAGAAGCTGTCTGCGGACAAACGCTGGCTCCCTCGGCCTATAGAGCGAGATGAGCGCCACAACCCCAGAGTCGGACACGACTGGCCTCCCTGCAGGTCCACCACATTTCATAAAATGACCCCTCAGTCATTACATTTCCAACACTTGCTTGATACATTTTTGTACATTTGAACTAGTTTTCTTTGGGGGTTAAATACGATCTATATATCATCTTGTAATATTTTTCTTTTAAGCCATAACATGCTGTAAATTTCATTCCTGTTTTCCAAAGCTCTTCCCAGGCAGCCATACCTATATTATGTCCAATAGCCTTAGCACAATTAGTCATTGTTATTTTAACAATTTCACCATTTGTTTCCCAGCCTAACTATGATTTGTACATGATAGAAACTAATTTCTCATAAACCTACTTCATAAACCTACTTCAAAGTTTGCCCAGACTTTTTCAGTTGAAGAGTTGGCAGGTCTCCTTTTTCCTGCATCTGAATAGAACAATAAGCCAATACAGTATATTTGGGAGGCAGAAGGAGTTGCTGTCCCTCCTTCTCTCTGCATCCCACCCTGACAGCTGCACTGCAAAGGCACGAGGGTTCAGTCCTGCTCACTTTAACCGCATGGGTGCCTTCCCTTGCTAGGAAGAGGTGCGCCTTCTCCCAGCCACTCTAGGAGACTGATCCAGTTTGGCCTTGTCTCCACCTGACTCAGCCAAAGCCCCAATCCACTTCATTTTAGGCTTGGAGCTTCAGCATACATGTATGCACTGCTTGATTGTCAAAAAAACATCAAAGCAGTTAAGGAAATTAAGGAAAAAATTAAGAACAATAATTTACAACACGCAAAAGGTTAATATAACAGCAGAGTAAAGCAACT
This sequence comes from Lacerta agilis, assembly GCF_009819535.1. NCBI lineage: Eukaryota > Metazoa > Chordata > Lepidosauria > Squamata > Lacertidae > Lacerta > Lacerta agilis. The sequence goes on along the minus strand of NC_046314.1, from coordinate 3,246,375 downwards.
TTCTAAAAATATGTATAAATACTTTTCTAATTGAGAGCAGAAAGCACAAATGTACCCCTGTTTGTTTACTTCTTATTTATCTTATTTATCATTCCAGAGGGAACATAATGGGATCACTTCAAACTCCCTATAAGTCTGGATCACCTTGTGGGGACTGCCCTGGCTCATGCGACAATGGATTATGCAGTGAGTGCAAATAACTTCAAATATTATCATAGTGCCTTTTTGTACTTTAGAAAGGGCACTCAATAAGAATGGATCCCAGTAAATTTGATGGAAGCTTATTCCCGAGTAGATGTGCACAAGATTGTAGACCCCAGAGCCTTCCTTATTCTGTAGGTGGTTGCAGGGTGTCTATGTAAATGTTCTCATGACCTGCACATCCACCCTTAAAAACACGCCCAATTTATTCTGGGTTACAGCCAGGATTGCTAAACTAATTACTAATTCAGTTCCTACATTCATTAAAACAAACTGCTAAATAATGTTTTACATGTTCTTCTTTTTCTTTTAAATCACCTTCAGTTTTGATCTTAAGCTCCACTATATCAACTAAAAATGAAAGGGTCCCAGAGTTTGAATCCTTGGAGGCATTTTGCTTTTGTTAACTCTGATGTGTTCTTGTCCTTTTCATTTTCAGCCAATCATTGAAAATATACAGATAAGAACATCAACTGTGAAGCTGTAGTGAAAGCACAAGGATGCAATAACAAGGAAATTATGCAAGATTGTGTTGCTTCTTGCAAGTGCCCCCCCCCCCTCGAAATAACATAGGAGGTCACTTAAATCATACAATCCTCCAGTTTCTTCTGACAGATCCCGTCTAAATGAAATTTCTTAACATGTTTTTGAAACTGAAAACTCATAAAAAGTCTTGCATGCATGGATGTTTTCATTCTTTCTTTTTGCCTAATGGGGGGGTGGGGAGTTGGGGGTAGAGTCTAAAGAGTCACAGGAGAAATAAGAGGCACACAGATACACACCTGCAAAAGATCCCAAGAGGGTTGCAATGTATGGCTGAGTAAATGCGGATACAGGAAGCCTGGAATGGAAGGTGGACAAACGTAATGAAATGAAATGCGAACCAACCCACAGCACAAGCAGCTGCTCCACCTGGGCTCACACTGACATAACACAGGTCGGATCCAGCATTTCCATGCGCTGCTCTGGTTCGCTAGAAGCTGCTTAGTCATGCTAGCCACATGACTCGGAAGCTGTCTGCGGACAAACACCGGCTCCCTTGGCCTATAGAGCGAGATGAGCGCGCAACCCCAGAGTCATCCACAACTGGACCTAACAGTCAGGGGTACCTTTACCTTTAAAATAAAAACATTAGTTGTTACATTACCAAGAATGGGAGATGAGAAGCAAATGATGTTCTAAGGTTGCTTTTGTTGCTAAGGTCACTTAGGTCCATACAACCTAAGAAGAGTCTGCTGGATCAGGCCAATGGCCCATCTAGTCCAGCATCCTGTTTTCACAGTGGTGAATGAGATGCCTGTGGAAAACATGTTGGCATAGTTCAAGCCCAAAAGAATATTAAGGATTTAGTGTCAGGAATAACGTAGTGCTGGACACAGCAGAGAGAGTGAACGCAGGTTTTCTGGAAGCTTCTGGCTGTAGAGCATTGACTGGACAGCACGACGCAGGAACTCACAACTTCACTTGGAAGTTATTGGAGCAACAAGTATCCAGAAGTTACTATGTACAGACTTAGGAAAAACAAAAGAAATAAAAGCAAAACCTCTCTCTCTCTCTCTCTCTCTCTCTCTCTCTCTCTCTCTCTCTCTCTCTCTCTACCTTCATTAGCCAAACCACACTACACAACAACAAACCCCACACAGAGCTCATCTCTTTAGGAACTCCTTAGCCAATCACAGGGTCGTTACTAAGGGTCTAGAGAGAGAGTAGATCTTGGCTTTCAGCCAACAGTTGATTGTCAGAGGTGGATAGCTGACTTTCTGCACGTAGGCACTTTGAAATCTCTAATGAAGAACTCTTCCTGTACCTGGGATTCAGAAACACTGCTGCCTTCAGCTGTGGAGGAAGAGCTCAGTGACTGTGGCTAGTAGCCTGCAATAGCACTCTCCTCCCCGAATTTGTAGCGAGTTCTATATCTGATGTGATCAGAATGAAGGAATGGGAAGCATTTCTTGCATCTTCCTTGGTGACAGCGAGATCTCTGGCAGGGGCCGTTAAAAGCTCCTGATCAGCTGCAGCAAGTGTTTTGTAGAGATTAATGAGGAGCAGGAGAGAATGGAGGAGAAACTAATATTACATGCAGCCATGATACAAACGGGTGGAAATTAATACTTAAATGAGGGAAGGGATGGAAAGGGTTAATAGAAGGAATTTAATAAAGTACAATGGAGTGAGGGGTGAAAACATTTCTCAAGCCAAGAAGTGAGTAAAAAAGGCAATAAGTTAAGTGACCGCATTATTTTTGTGTTTATACACACACACATACATATACTGAACCTTCCCCAGCAACTGGCTAACAGATGAGAATGCAAAGGCTCCAGTGTGATGCTGCAGCCCAGTGGAGCAGCACAAAAACAGGAGGAGGTGGTATTCAACTCAGTTTTACTCAAACCTATTGAGTTGAATGGACCTACTTTGGTCATGTTTATTAATTTCAGTGGGTCTGTTTGAGTGAAACCAGTTGAGTACCACCCAGGAATTCCCACTTGCAATGTTTGGCGACAATCCCACAGGGAGAAGACTTGTCTTGAGGCAGGGCAGGGCTATAGCCAATCCGAGTGGGTGGAGCAATAACCAATGTCCTCCTTCAGGTAACTGACTCATGCAACCAGAGGAGTAGCAGTATCAATCTGCAGCAGGCAAAGCAACCAAGAGTCTTGTAGCAAACACAGTACTCGGGTCATAAGGCTACCAATGCATGGACTGCTGAGGTTCAGTTGTCGAAGTCCAGGAATGGCCCGGGGAGCTCACTTGGACCTCTAATAACAGAGGTGGATTAAGGAGAATCCCCAGACAGCATACCGGCTCCTTCAGAAGAAGCACAAGCCCATCCAGTATAGGAAGTTGACCTGTCTTCCAGATAGGGAGCCACCCTATATATAGGCCTCCATCTTTCCAGGATTCAAGGCCAATTTATAGATCCTCATTCACCACTGCATCCAGACACAGCTCCAAAAACTCCTAGTGACCATATGGGTGTTGAATATCATTGAAGACAAGATTGGTGCTTGGAGCAACTAGCTCAGACCTCTTTACACACTGAGCTTCTCAGATAGACTGAGGTACAACAATAGGTTTGATTACCCTCCTCCCAAGGTGAGGAGTGGCCTAGAAGGAAAGCTTACTCTATGCCATTAACCCCTTCAGGCATCAAGTGGACTTAAGCATGTTGGTTTTATGAAGCTGGTTATTCCACAAGCCCAGATGGACAACCAAAACATGGATGGGGGGCACACCCCACCTTGCTGGAACAGGGTCGGGAGCAACCTGTCCCAACGCATGCCATGGCAATCCAGGAGAAGCCCACTGCCTAAGGCACAGCTTGGTCCTAATGTTTGACTTTGCCACCTGGTGATCTGCCAAGAATACCACACTAGGCTACATACCATGATATGTACCCACTCTGATCCAATTCAGTCCAAAACAAAGGCTGAGACACTAAGGACTTCCTCCCCCCCCCCCCAACTTCAAATTACGAGCCAAAGAAAGGGGGGGGAGTATGGACCAACACAGGGGATTCAAAACTTAAAAGAAAACCTTCCTTAAGATATAGGATGTCTGCCTTTGTGTGTCCATCAGATTTCACAAAGCTGCTGCATGGATTGAGCTGGGGCCCTTTTCCAGGAATAGTGCTTGATGGTCCCAGTGTCTTACTCTGGGAATCCCAGAAACCATCCTAGCAGGACCTTTCTCAGAGACAAGTTGTGAAGGGATGAGGACCACTACCACCCATGCCAAGATGGAGCTTGGGACGGGAAAGTGCAACATCCGCACACTCTTTCTCCTGCTCCCCCCCCAACCACATGCTCCCCCAAACACACCATAGCTGTCAACTTTTCCCTTTTTTAAGGGAAATTCCCTTATTCCGAATAGGATTCCTCACAAGAAAAGGGAAAAGTTGACAGCTATGCCCCACACCGCAATCCTTTGCTCTGCTGGCTCTTTCTCCAGTGCGGCGGCGGCGGCTAGGCCTCAGCCTTCTTGCAGCCTACTCAGCCTTGCCACGGGAAGTGAGGCGCTGGTGTTTGTCCACAGACAGCTTTCCGGGTCATGTGGCCAGCATGACTAAACCGCTTCTGGCGCAACAGAACACCGTGACGGAAACCAGAGCGCATGGAAGCACCGTTTACCTTCCCGCCACAGCAGTACCCATTTAGCTACTTGCACTGGTATGCTTTCGAACTGCTAGGTTGGCAGGAGCTGGGACAGAGCAACAGGAGCTCACCCCGTTATAGGAATTTGAACTGCCAATCTTCTGATCAGCAAGTCCAAGAGGCTTGGTGGTTTAGACCCCAACGCCACCCACGTCCCCAACTCCTCCTTATGCCATAGTAGGAAACACTCAAAGGCAGTCCTAGTACAAAAACCCTCTTCATATGCCAGCCATTCTCTGCCCACGAACTCAGAATAGGCTCTACACAATATTCCAATATCAGGGTCCACATCATCTCCTTCTGCCCATACCCCCTTCCAAGAAAGGAGAAAATTCTCTCTTTAGGTGGTGAAAGCCCCAAGAGGCCACTGCTTCCTGAAAAGATATGCCCTTGCTCCTGACTGACTCCTGACCATCTCCCCACCCTCCAGTGCTCTGCCATGTGCAGGTGTATGTCCAATGACTCAATGGAAGGTAGAGTCAGCAGTGGAACCAGAGATTCACTCACCATTGGTCTTACTGAAGGTTGTCCAGGGATGGGAACTGGAGCATCAAGTCCCAGTAGCCTCCATGCCTGGTAACTGGCAGAGCAAAGAAGTGGTTACTGTGACACCCCCTTTTCCATTGGGTGGACAAAGCCAGTGAAGTCTGTCTAGCAACCACAGAAGACTGGCTGGGCCCCCAATGTGGAAAACTCTATGTGGTTAGGGACCCCAGACAGGTCAATGCCATTTCTGAAAAGGGGAGACTTCTCCAGGGAAGGGCCCACACCTGAATCAGAGTCTGGACTAGCATCTTAAGACCTGGCAGGTGTCAACAGAGTTGGAGATTCCATGCTAGGCCAGCTTCCCTGAATACAAGTTTGCTTCTGCTTACCATACACAGTAGGCTTCGAGGGCCACCTTCTCAGCTTCAGCATTCTCCAGCCTGCCCAAGCAAGCCTGAATAGCTGACCATCAAGGCCTTTCTTCAACTGAAAACAAGGTGGGCATTGAATATGGTGCTTGGCTCTGGCTTTTGGGGCCTTGACTTTGACCTTCCAGGTGGCTCTGGCTGCCTGTGAGTCACAATAGATACCAGGAAGCCAGAGAGGTGCAATATGCCCTCCCCCAAAAACCCTGTAAGCAGTGCTGACGAGCGTAACCTTACTCTAAATCCAGTGTGTGTCTCCCAAGCTGATCTCAGGACCCCTTGATCCCAGAGGGAGTGAGAGGCTTAGAATCATTCTATAACATATTACTTTCCACCCAAACTGAGTTGCCACTCTGGTGGGCAAGCTAGAAAATATTCATCCAAGCTGGCATCCCACTAAAAAGAAGAGATATTGGTTTAACTTTCCAAATATAGCTGTTCTTAAATCTTTCAGGTAAGACATGTGGAGAACTCACAAGACTGTGAAACATATGGATATCTGCTATAGGATGCATTTAAATAATCAATTCATGGTGGGAAAAGTGCTTATGTAAATCACCTTAAGTAACCCTGACTTTGAGATGCTAGAACACTGGGGAAGAGCCCTTCTTAGAAACATATTTATGGGAACAATTTAATTTGCACTGAAAAGTTCATTGGTAATATTTGTCATAACCAAAAGTAACACAATGGGCCACTATGTGGACTCAATTCACAATGGGCCAATTCACAGACAATGGGCTGGTTGATGGATTCACCCATCCAGGGATATAATATGCACACAAGGCCCCAATTGTACTTCATTTGTGCAATAACCTCCATTTCCCCACTCACTTGTCAGTGGCCAGGATTATTCTTCTTCTGAAAGAGGGCATGATGAAGGTCTATGGGCAATGAGACCACCAATCAGAGCCATGACTCCACCGACAAAGTATTTGAGTTTGCTCCCATTTTCTACCTATTTCCCACACCAATGCATATTGTGTAAGAAAACCAGAATGAGAGGCCAAACTTTAAGATAATATGTGAGATATGAAAACATATTACAACATATTATTGGCTTGGTGCTTTAAAAAAAATATTCCAGCAGAGAGAAAGTCATGGTATCCCTTGTTCTAGAGAAGAACATTTGAATAGGAACATTCAGTTTTGAACATTATGACTTGTCACAATCCGGAAAGGACATGTAACACAGTATAAGTCACTGTATTTTGCTTTTCCTGATGCATCCTCATGCTCCCATGAATCCCTACTCTGCTTAAGCAGGTTCCAGAAGCACATGCAGCAGAACGTGTGTGCAGCAATCATGTCAGGATGCTCAGTGGACAGAAGCAGTCACTGGATGCTGGAATGCCAGTAAGGATGCCATCATCAACATCATCTCTGGAAAGATCAGCTGAGTGGCATCAATGCAAAAAGAGATACGAGCTGCCAAGGATCGGCAAATGAGGGACACCAGAACATTTCCTATCACTTCAGCAGTGCATAAAGATTTTAAGTACAGTCCAACTAACATCAGGAGGGGGGGGGCTTTAACCCTTCCCTTGCTACAGTCCTGATCCAGATTGGGCGACTCACACCTGCTTCCATTGGCTCAAATGGGAGCTTTACTTCCAATATAATTAGCAGGCGCCAAGGAGAAATTCTTCTGCTATAGGATGCACATCAAAAGAAAGGGTAGCCATTATTATGCAATGCTACCTAAAAAGCATTTATACATTTATACATTAATGTTAATCCTCAGATCTTCTAGATGAAGAGTAAAGGCAGGCACATCAGTGTTCTGGTTTAACTACACACCCCTGAACTTTTGTAACCTATGCAAATGATATGGGGTGTTTCTAAACAGCTTGTAATCACTGCGATCTGTGCAATCTGTAATGATTCAATGCCTTCAACCATTCATGATGGTTTGCAGTTGATTTAAAGTCTTAGGATGCAGCTGCAAATACATTCGACTTTTGGGGAAAATGGGACTTGCTTCTAAGTAAATGTGCTTAGCTGAAATGATGCCGTAGGATAAAGAACAAGCGCAGATATCAATCCTTCATAATAAGTTGGCTGGCATGAAAGAGCTCATTAATGAGAAATGCTTTGTTGTTGCATAGAAGATGGCTAATAAATTTCAGGAAATAAAACTTTGTTTAAACAACATAAGAGAAATCTAAAGTTCTCTCTGGTCAAAATTGTGTGATTTACTGTTGGACATTGAGTCATTCTGCAAAGCAGGAAACAGGAGAGGTATATAAGCATAACATCATCCAGTGACATCCAGAAATTCATTAAAGCTACAAAGAAGGTTATTCCAGTCTTACTAGAAACAAGAAGGAAGGTAAGATTTTTTTGGGGGGGGGGTGCCAGTTTTATAGCATAGTCTGCTATATCCCATAGTATGCTATATGAAGTTTATTAGCAGAGTTAAACAATTTAGGTAAGCTCAGGAGGATGCAACTTTTGGATCAAATTTATATTATTTATATACTTATTACATAAAACGTACTAGGGTTACCATATTTCATGAATATCCAAACACAAAAGCTGTTGAGCTCTTTTAGGCAACGTTGTTGATCGGGGGGAGGGGGCAAAGTTGTTGAGTGATTTCCTCCCGGACACTGTTCCCGACAGCTGGATCCCGGGTATGTCTGGGAAATTCCGGACGTATGGCAACCCTGTTATCAGTAGGTATGACTTTCAAGGAAACCTTCTTGGAAGTGAACTGCACTGGACTGTATTTGTAGTATAGCTACACCTTCACACATTTAAACATCTCAAGACAATTCTACTCATTTTAATCCTTCTATGTTGTTGTTGTTCAGTCGTTCAGTCGTGTCCGACTCTTCGTGACCCCATGGACGAGAGCACGCCAGGCACCCCTATCCTCCACTGCCTCCCGCAGTTTGGCCAAACTCATGTTAGTAGCTTCGAGAACACCGTCCAACCATCTCGTCCTCTGTCGTCCCCTTCTCCTTGTGCCCTCCATCTTTCCCAACATCAGGGGCTTTTCCAGGGAGTCTTCTCTTCTCATGAGGTGGCCAAAGTACTGGAGCCTCAACTTCAGGATCTGTCCTTCTAGTGAGCACTCAGGGCTGATTTCTTTGAGAATGGATAGGTTTGATCTTCTTGCAGTCCATGGGACTCTCAAGAGTCTCCTCCTTCTATACTTCTCCATAAGAGGTTCAGCTAGTAAAAGAGTTCAGCTAGTGAAATCGTAACATGTGCCCTATTTCCTACTTTATTCTACTACTTGTGATCCTATGCATTCTGGCACCCTGGTCCAGAGATGAACTACAGTCACACCATTTTGGCACAAGGTCATGTCCTTCATGGGTCATCCAGACAGCGTCTTCCCCATTGGGTGCTATAGCAAAGAGGTAAACCACAGAAAAGCATAGCCCACACACTTTGAAGCCACACTCCTTCCTACCAAACAGAAGGAGCTAGAAGACCTGTAAACACCATGCAGTCTCAATGTGATGTTCAAGAACTGGGAGGACAATTCCACACCCTCAAAGACAAGGGCTCTCTAAGTATTGTGCTAGTGCCATAAAAACAACCTAAGTGAATTTACCATTGCTGTAGAGTGGTCCAGTGTCCATAGATGTGAAGAGAAATGGAAGGAATATGGCTCAGAAGCTCCGCCCTAGAGGCAGTCTTCATAGCCAAGTACATCCACCCAATTGTCAGGATATAAGGTAAAAGGTAAAGGACCCCTGACAGTTAAGTCCAGTCGCAGATGACTCTGGGGTTGCGGCGCTCATCTCACTTTACTAGCCGAGGGAGCTGGTGTTTGTCCGCAGACAGTTTTTTCCGGGTCATGTGGCCAGCATGACTAAGCCACTTCTGGCGCAATGGAACACCGAAACCAGAGCAGCGCACGGAAACAGGCCATTAATCAGCTGCCAGCACAATATCAGTGTGGCTGAAAGGACCTAGTTGAGAACCTGTGACTGTACCACCTGTGAATTTTAGCATGCACTGGAAGAGATTTCTGTTGCACAACAGATTTAAACAATGGGAATTCACTTTCTTCTCCTCCTGCTGCAGCCCCATACTTACTCACAGAATCTGTTCCAGGGTGCTGGGAGCCACTTAAGAGCAAATTGAGGGGCAATTCAGTGGACAGCAGGGGGAAAGAAAGGAAAGGATGGCTGCACAATAAAGCAAATTTGTAGGGCTCAGGTGATGTTTTTTCAGTGCAGCCACTATGTCCACTAACCAGAGACAGAAGCAAAATGGTTTAGTGGGGTGGAGTCAGATGCAAAGTGGTGACTCAGGCGTAGAGGCACTTGCCTGGGGCACTCCTATTGCAGGAGGTACAAATCTACTTCTCAGCTGATGCCACGTGAGCAGTTTGGAATCTAAGCCACTACTCAGAAGAATGGCGCCATGTTCAGTAAGTACACTCTTTATCTAAACAGCAACTCTAAGAGATTATCTCTAATGTTATTTTGTTTTCAGAGATGATTGTGCTCATCGTTTTGCTGAGTATTGCTGCTCTTCTGCAACAGCCTGCTTCAAGGGTAAGTTTTTTAATGTTGTGTTGTTGTTGTTGTTCAGTCGTTCAGTCGTGTCCGACTCTTTGTGACCCCATGGACCAGAGCACGCCAGGCACCCCTATCCTCCACTGCCTCCCGCAGTTTGGCCAAACTCATGTTAGTAGCTTCGAGAACACTGTCCAACCATCTCGTCCTCTGTCGTCCCTTTCTCCTTGTGCCCTCCATCTTTCCCAACATCAGGGTCTTTTCCAGGGAGTCTTCTCTTCTCATGAGGTGGCTAAAATACAAATACTACGTTGTGTAATGTAACAATACTGGAAGACGCTAAACAGTCTCCGTCAGTAGGACATGAAAAGTTACTAACCTTAGCTGGGTTGTTTTCAAATACAAGATTTAGTTTGGCCAACTAAACCTTCACTTTAATAAGCCAAAATGCTTTTGACTGCTTCATCCATAAACACACTGAAGTGAAAAAAGATCATACTTAACAGGAAGTCCAAACAAATGCAATTAACTCGGGTTAAGCTTAAAACAGGATGGTGCAGTTACATATCCCACTAAAAGTAATGCTAGGTTTCTCATAGTTTTCAGTAGCTGTGGATTTATCCAGAGTAGACCAGAGACATCTTGATGCCTCTGCATCGCCCAGCTGGAGGATCTGTTGACCTGCTCCATGGTCAGCTACACTATCACAGAACACTTAAAATACTTCCCTTCAATTTTAGTTTTCAACTGATGTTTCATTTATGGCAGAAGGGCCTGTCGGAAGCAGGTGCACACTTTATAGCCATGTCCGTGGTTCTTAGTGAAAGTATGCTAAAATTACATTGGTGTAATGAAAAAAATATAGTAATATAAATAAATAAATAAATACAAGGGGGAGAAAAACACTCAGTCTCTCACTTTAGGCACATGCAAAGGAAATGGGACCCAGTGAGCGACAGGAAATTCTGGACAAGCACAATGCCCTGCGGAGACAAGTGAAGCCAAGTGCAAGCAACATGCTGAAGATGGTAAGTGTTTTAAAGGTTTACTATGCTTTCTGGCTAGCAGAAAATTCCATGTGCTAGTAGTTTATACATATCTTTTATTATTTATTAATTTATATTCCCTAGTGGCTACTACATGGTTTGCAACTATAAACCCAATCTATAATTAAAATACACAATAACATTATTTAATTCATATATATGACTAAAAGCAGTCATTGTCCACTCCATGGGCAATGAATATGCATTTTTCTCAAAAGCTAAGTAGCAGCTAAGAGCACCTACCATATTTTTCGCTCCATAAGACACACTTTTTCCCTCCTAAAAAGTAAGGGGAAATATGGAAATATCTGTGCGTCTTATGGAGCGAATGGTGGTTCCTGGAGCTGAAAAGAGGATCATGCTTTTTATTTTACAAAGAGAAAAGGGGGTGTTGAAAGGACCCCGCTCAGCAGCTGATCAGCAAGAGATCGGGAGAGAGATAAGAGTCCTGGCTCCCTTTCAGCCCCGCCCTCCATTGTTGAATGTGCTGCAGAGGGAGGTTGTTTGTTTCCCCAGCTACATGTGACTGGCTGATTAGATTATCTGTCTGGAAACTGTAGAAAAGGCTCCCTTTAGAAGCTGCAGAAATGTGAGTTGAACCCCATAAAAACAGAGCTTTTCCTCTTTGCTTTTCCCCCTTTGCAAAAAAGCTGCAAAACTTTTAGCTGATCCTCAAAAAACCAGGGCTTTTCCCTTTGCAAAAAAAGCTGCAAAACTTTTAGCTGATCCTCAAAAAAACAGGGCTTTTAGAGGAGGAAAACCAGAAAAATATTTTTTTTCTTGTTTCCTCCTCTAAAAACGAGGTGCGCCCTATGGTCCGGTGGGCCCCATGGAGCGAAAAATATGGTAATTCACCATCTTAACCTTGGTTTGAAGTGGGTTTATGGATCCTGGTAACTACCGTTAAGCATGGTTGGCATGGGTCAGGAAGGGTAAACAGCCACAATCCAGGTAGCATCTGAGAGCACCTAACTCAGCATCTTTGAAAGCTGGCTGTTGCCATTATCCATGACTGGCCTGGGTCAGGCAGATGTAATACTAAGCCCAAGAGTGAAAAGACTGCACACTTTGATTTTGCTTCCTATATTCAAACCACGACCTAGCCTGAGAATAACTATCATTAAAAAGACAGACAAGTTTTTTAAGAGAGCTGAAAGGTGAGAATGATCGGACAAATATGAGCCTCTCCATTTTTACATTTTGCATCCAGTCTCATGTTTAATACATATTTTTTTTCCTTTTAGGAATGGAGTGGTGCTGCGGAAGCAAATGCCAAACGCTGGGCAAGTAATTGTCAATATGACCACAGCCCACCAGACCAAAGAACTGCTGGCAAGTAGAGGTTTCACTAAGCATTGTAGAAATATTTTAGAGATCCGACATATAATCCACATTTAGTCACCATTCACTAACTCTTCAGTAACCCTGCAATTGTCATTCTGCAGATAATACTGAAAATACTGGAGGAATGCCACAAAAAGAGGAACAGTGGAATGATCTGGTTCTTTCCAAAATCTGAAGTCAGAATTCCACACTCAGTTCTGACCAGCTAAGCTTTGTCTGCAGGAATGAAGGAAGGGGTGTGTGGTGGGGGCGGACCACGCTGTGTATCTTCACTGAGGGGGGTGAAATTTGGCACACCACCCACCCACGACTCCCAAGCCTACCCCGAGCCGTCGGGGGAAGGGGGGAGCTGCGCCGCTTTGCCAGCGGCATTCCCCCCTTCGTTTTGACAGCTCAAGGGAGGCTTGGGAGTCGCAGGCAGGCGGCGCGCTGAATGCCTGCCATCGGTGACTCACTGCACCCCTGGCTGCAGGGTGCGCATCTCACTCCGTGCACCCGAGCGGCTATCCTGCGCCTGGGAGGGCACCCCCCTCCACACCCCTTGGGAGCGCACCCTGCCCTGGGCAGCATGGGCATATGCTCCGCGGCTGTTTGTCTGTACACACATTTTGCACCGATGATGCATACAACTTTTAAAGCACAGAGCAACCGTTCATACAAGTTCATTCTGGATCCCACAAGTTTGCAGTTAACCACTAAAGCCATTACTCTATTACAAATCAGAAACATTAATGTTTTAAAGGAAAACATTTCGGCTTCCACCTTCGGGTGCTCTAAAGGAGGTGAAAGCCAAAACATTTTGCTTTTAAATATTAATATTTCTGCCTTGTTAATCATTGTAACACACATGCGTTAATGTATCTATATCTATATATTTATATCTAACTGCCTATCTATCTATCCATCATCTATCCTCTATCTAGTTTAATACCAGTAGTTCTGAAAACTCCAGAAAGCAAGTGCCTTTTAGAAAAGGCATTCAGAGCTCCCAGTGCATTTCTGAGCACAATTCAAAGTGTTGGTGCTGAGCTTTAGAGCCCTACACAGCCTCAGCCCAGTATACCATATTTTCCGCTCCATAAGACACACCTAGTTTTTTGAGGGGGAAAGCCTCCCTTTTTGAGGATCAGTTCAAAGTTGTGCACCTTCTTTTGGAAGAAGAAAAGCCACATTTGCAAAAGGAGCAGCTCAAAGTTGTTGCGCTGCTGCTTTTGCAAAGCAAAAAAGACCCATTTGCAAAAGGAGCAACTCAAAGCCCTTTCTACAGTTTCCAGACAGATAATCTAATCAGCCAGTCACATGTTGCTGGGGAAACCAACAGCCTCCTCTGCAGAAAGGGAGCCTGCCACCTTATCTCTCTCGATCTCTTTGCTGATCAGCTGTTCAGTGGCTTCCTTTCAACACCACCTTATCTCTTTGTAAAAAAAAAAAAAAAGCACGATCTGCTTTTGGCCCCTGGGCAATTTGGCTCCAGGGACCAAGCATTCGCTCCATAAGACGCGCAGACACCCCCCCTTACTTTTTAGGAGGAAAAAAGTGTGTCTTATGGAGCGAAAAATACGGTACCTGAAGGAGTGTCTCCACCCCCAGACACTGTAGTCCCCCTCTGAGGGTCTTCTGCTGGTTCTCTCACTGCGAGAAGTGAAGTTACAGGCAACCGAGCAGAGGGCCTACTCGGTAGTGGCTCCCGCCCTGTGGAAAACCTTCCCTTCAGATGTCAAGGAAATAAACAACTATCTGACTTTTAGTAGACATCTGAAGGCAGCTCTGTACAGGGAATTTTTTAATGTTTGATGTTTTAGTACATTCTGACACATGCTGTGAGTTTTTATTTTATTTTGTTTTATTATTGTTGTTATTTCTCCTTACAAATGCACATGAAAGTATATACCTTTTGGACTGTTACGGCGAAACCTGGGAGACTCACTCACTGGCTGTATACCGAGTGCCTGGTGCAGATGGAGAGGGGGAAATGGTTTCCTCTTCATCTCTGATTCCCTTGCCTTGTATCCCTCAAAAAAGGTTACTAGGCAAACTGGCCTTATGCAACAAGCAAAGAAATGCCACCTTTGTAGCTTTTATACTCACCAGGGTCCTCTCGTGGAGCAACAAATACCTTATGACAATAGCTCTTTCATTCCTTCAAAGATGAGGAATTATCGGCTGGAGGTATGAGCTCTTTAAAGATCTCTGGTGTGCAAGGGATCTTGGACCATGATGTCACCAGGATCACCTCCCTCGTTCTCTGAGAATGGCAATAGATTTCCAGCTGGGAAAAAGCCCTGCATCCACATACTCTATTATGATCTGGTTTTTTTAAAGCCTTGCTTATATCCACATCAAAGAAACTGACCCACCAACTCCAGGTTCTCAGAGGGGAAGTGGACTTTGTGACTTTCTGGTGGTTTATGTAGCTTATTTAGTAACTGATGGCAAATGCCATCCAAATATGATTTCATATTGTGCTGTTCTTGATTATGAGTTTTTGATCGGCCATTTTCCCCTTGTCTTGGTAAACTGCTGTACTGCCTCTTGTGCACAGGTTTCTTTAATATTTCCCCCTATATCTTTATTTTTGTTCATGTACCTGCAATCATCATTTGAGACCCTTCTTCTTCACCATGAGAGGTCTAGAGGGTGTAAATGCGAGATTAGGCCTTTTCTGCAGTGGCTCCCCATTTTGTGGACTGCTCTACACAGAGAGACCCAGCTGGCGCCACCATTATATATTGTTAGGAGCCAGGCAAAAACTTTCCTCTATAACCTTAGTGCTACCAGTCAGTTTGGTTTATTGTGTTTAGCAAGAAGCCATTACACACATAAAAATAATAACAGGAATACTAATAATAACAACAGGAATACTGCCCTGCTACCAATAATGGTTAACATTTCTACTCACCAACCCCTACCTCTTTAGCTATAATTGGCTTTTGACGATCTGTGGCCTTTTAGAAGTAGGTGGGATGTTTTTAATGTATTTCTTTTTCTTCTTGGTTTTATGGTTTAGCTAGTGTCACGGTGGGGTGGCAGCTGTCTGGTTCGTTGGTTGTAAGTCACTTTAGGTTGCCGTGGGAAAGATAAAGCAACTAACATATTTAATAAATAATAGGAATAATCTCCTACACTTATAATTGACTATGCTCAATTGTTTACTCCCTTTCTTGAATTCTTGAAATACTGTTATAGTCGTGTGTGTGTGTGTGAGAGAGAGAGAGAGAGAGAGAGAGAGAGAGCGCTTTGAAACTATTATTGTACATACAAATGTATACAGATTTACTTAAGCAGACAGATCTGCAGGTGGGGGGAACAAATCCTGCTTGGAATAAGGAACGGCTTAGGGAGCTGGGTATGTTTAGCCTGGAGAAGAGAAGGTTAAGGGGTGATATGATAGCCATGTTCAAATATATAAAAGGATGTCATATAGAGGAGGGTGAAAGGTTGTTTTCTGCTGCTCCAGAGAAGCGGACACGGGGCAATGGATTCAAACTACAAGAAAGAAGATTCCACCTAAACATTAGGAAGAACTTGACAGCCATCTGTCAGGAATGCTTTGATGGTCTTTCCTGCTTGGCAGGGGGTTGGACTGGATGGCCCTTGTGGTCTCTTCCAACTCTATGATTCTATGATTCTAAGTTTTACTGGCTGCAGCATGTTTCTCCAAAGCACTGAATAGCTCCCCTTGTTCATAGAATTCCCTGAATCACTGATCACGACTTTTGTTCATCTTAACCGTCTCCACTTCCAGATGGAGGCCCGTGTGGTGAAAATTTGCTCATGTCAAGTGGCCCTGTCGCATGGTCTAAAGTAATCCAAGAGTGGTACAATGAGGTGAACGATTTCCAGTACGGTGTTGGAGCGGTCCGCTCAGGAGCCAAAGTTGGCCATTACACTCAGGTAACTCAATCACCGTTTTGTGTCTTTGCCAAGTGCGTGGTTCAGTTAGTAAATGCATGTCTGGTAGCCCACTTGCATCTTGGCTTGCTGCTGCCTGTAGTGGGGTAGGAGAGCTGGGGAAAAAAGAAATCCCTATTTGGACGAGTCTAAACAGTCTGGGATACAAATTTTCATGACCCTCTAGCAGCTATGGTGGCTCCTAAGAGGCTTAATTTGGTCAGAATCAACTATAGACTTCAGAATTAACACTAAATGCATTAGTTCTGGTAAACGAGCCACCATAGTTGCTAGTGGGCTGTGAAAATTTGTGTCTTGGGCTTTTTAGACTCATCTGTGGTAGTGCTATTTTTCTGGAAAGAGAGGGGCTGGAACTTACCATGAACAACTCCCTGAGAATAGCAATGGCGCCCACCCACGTACCATCTGAAGCCAAAGGGTGTATTGGTTGCCAGATGTGAACTATATTGGCATTATTTTCAGCTCTCCCACCACACTACTGGGACTGTGCAAAAGAAAAGATAAAGAAACCAAGGAAGGTTCTTGTGCCCCTAACAGGTGGCACTTTACATGGCGGGTAGACTGCTTTTGTTTTGGTGGGTCATGTTGGGGAGGGTCAGCCTCTCTCACATATTCCTATTCATAGTTTTCACACAGGAAGTTCAGATACTGGGTCACCGTTCTCTCTCCTGCGCCTTTGCTTCTGTGGGTTGTTCAGGCACCCATGATGCCATTCATATTCACAGCTGTATATAGAATCATAGACTCACAGGACTGTAGAGTAGGAAGGGACCATGGGGATCATCTAGTCCAGCCACGTCCAACAGACAGATCATGATCCAGCGGTAGATCACTGGACGTTTGTGGTAGATCACTCCAAGAAGCTCAACAACTTTGACCTGAACCCCCCAAAAGGGGGAAGATCACTGCCAGTTTTTAACTGTGAGTAGAGCACAGTCCCTTCGGAGTTGGCCACTAGTCTAATCCCCTGCACTGCAGGAATCTTTTGCCCAATGTGAGGCTTGAACCCACGACCCCGAGATTAAGAGTCTCGTGATCTACCAACTGAGCTATTTCTGAGCTGCTACTGCCAGAGGAAGAAAATGATTGAAATTGTTATCTGGAAATTGTTTGTTTCTTTAGTATCGTACTCCTTTTCAAGGTGCTCCTAATTATACACAGCACAAAGTATAATTTAAATGCTACTGTTAGATTCTAACTGTTTTTCTTGTCAAAACAAAATAATAAATAATAAATAATAAATAATAAAATTCCTTCCAGTAGCACCTTAGATACCAACTAAGTTTGTTCTTGGTATGAGCTTTCATGTGCATGCACACTTCTTCAAATACACTGAAACAGAAGTCAACAGACCCTTATATATAGTGAGAGAGTGGGGAGGGGTATTACTCAGAAGGGTGGCGGGAATGGGTGATTGGCTGATAGGTGTGGAAAACCTGTTGACGACTGTTAACAACTGCAATTGGTCTTACAGGGCAAAAAGGGGTGATATGGCCAAAGATAGCTTTGTCATGTATAATGAGATAAGAATCCAATGTCTTTCTTGTGTGTATGTTTTTATATCTACAGGTGGCTTGGTACAGGTCTTACAAAGTGGGTTGCTCTGAGAACCAGTGCCCTCAAAATCGGCTACAATACTTCTACGTCTGCCAGTACTGCCCTGCGTACGTATCATTCAGTCAGTCCGCCATTAAACCTGCTAGTCATTTCTTACCCAAGGTCTCTAAGGGACTTACAACACATTTAAAACATAAATTAAAAGGCATTATACTATGAAAACATAATGAGACAACTTCATTAAGAACCACAGGATGCATGGGCAACACACTAGTAATGTATTAACTCTGCATTTCAATGGTTGCCAACCAACTAGAAAACAAAAACAGCCAGGTTGTTACTATTAGCTTTGAGTCATTTCACCACCTGTTATGGTTTGGTGCACTGGTGAATCCAGTTTAGCCTTGCCTTCATATTGTTGCTGAAGGAAGCAAAGGTCTCTGCTCCCACTCCTTGCAGCCCTCCTCTCTTAGTGCCCATGGCTTCTGTCATCCACCAATACACACCAGCAGCATATTCAACATTTCTCATTTAGTCTTTTTTTTTTTTTAAGCTAGCTGTAAACCAGGTGTGGGAACCACCAACCCAGAGACCTAATTAGCCTTGTCTAAGCACCACATCTTGACTTTTCCCCGCAGGGCCAACATTGGCTCCCAGCCATTCAGGCTCTGCCAGGTGCTAGATTTTGTCATTTAAAGAGTTAGTTGGCCGGACTAAATTTTCCTGGACTTGAATAGAACAACTCATAGTAATAGGCCTAATGGAACATACATTTGGGAGGCAAAGGAGATACTGCATCTCCTTCTCTCTCCCCCCCCCCCACCCTCCAGGTACAGAAGTGTTCAATCCTGCTCAGTTTGGCCGCCTGGCTATGTTCCCTGCTGGCAAGAGGAGTGCTGCCACAGTTCCCTTCTTCCCACACAATGTCCCTTCTCCCGACAGCCCAAACACTCTGGGAGGGTGATCCTATCGGTGCTGTCTCCTCCAAACTCATCCAAAGCCCAGGTCAACCTGAATTAACCTTAATTCAATTCAGGCTGAAGGCTTTGGCTGAAACCAGTTCACAGCCCTACTCCTCACATTGCACAACAGTTGTGCTATAAGTTCATTGATTAAATAAATGGATTAGAACTTTTCTAATTAAGAAATTTATTTGCCGTAGCTGTCAACTTTCCCTTTTTTGCGGGAAATTCCCTTATTCCAGTGAGCCGTTTCCCAATGCAAGAAAAAGGAAGGTTGACAGCTATGATTTCCTGAGATTATATGATCATTCTAGTCAAATATATCCCTGTTTACTCATTCACTTTCATCATTCCAGAGGGAACATAGTAGGATCACTTCAAACCCCATATAAGTCTGGATCACCTTGTGGGGACTGCCCTGGCTCATGCGACAACGGATTATGCAGTGAGTAGAAATAACTTCAAATATTATCATAATGCCTTTTTGTACTTTAGAAAGGGCACTCAATAAGAATGGATCCCAGTAAATTTGATGGAAGCTTATTCCCAAGTAGATGTGCACTAGATTGTAGATCCCGGAGCCTTCCTTATTCTGTAGGTGGTTGCAGGGTGTCTATGTAAATGTTCTCGTGACCTGCACATCCACCCTTAAAAACACGCCCAATTTATTCTGGGTTACAGCCAGGATTGCTAAACTAATTACTAATTCAGTTCCCAAAATTCATTAAAACAACTGCTAAATCGGGTCCTCCCTCAAAGAGGGCATGTGTTGCAGTGCGACCTGCCAACCAAACCCTGTGTTGTGGGTGGGCACGTTTGGATAGCCACAACACCCTATTGGTAGGTCCCTCGATGCTGGGTTTAATCAGGCCAATGGGACGCTAGCAAAACAGATCGAGGGACCTATATATGCCTATGCACGTGTCCCTGAGCTTCCTCTTTGGGGCCAGTGCATCGGAACACCCGCCCACCTCTCCCTATATTTAGGGCTTGCGCTTAACCTTGCTATGGCGTCGTGTGTCATCTGTTGTTGGGACAGGGGCATGGCAGGAATTTTCCCCACGTGGCTGATTGGCTGGTGCCATTTGGGTTTCGCCTGCCACATAGCAAATCATCACAACTTGTAAGGTTGCGGATAGGCTCTGGTTCAGGTGATGGGGTGGCAGAACGCTCTAGCCATCCCTATGCGAAGGGTATTCCATTAAAGGAATCCAGGGACTCAATGGTTTGGTCAACCCTAAGAGGGGTTGTGCCCATGCCGCCCGAGTACAGGGGGACATCTGGGTTGTGGACTAGCCAGACCCCGCTTTCCGCTGTTCCAGGTGTTCACCCTAGGCTGACCTATGATAGAGCTCTGGGTCAGCGCTACCTGCCACAGTGCAGGGAGCTAGTCGGACCAGAGCCTATGCAACCACTCACTTGATTGTAATCAATAAAGTTGTGGCCTAAATTCTGCCAAAAAAACAAACCAAAATTTGCATCCTGTCTGAATTTATTTAGGGGGAAGTTAAAAGGTCTAAACATGCAAATAATGTTTTAAGTGGGGGGGGGGTCTTTTAAATCACCTCCACTATAGCAACTAAAAATGAAAGAGTCTCTTGAGTTTGAATCATGGGGGCATTTTGCTTTTGTTAACACTGATGTGTTCTTGTCCTTTTCGTTTTCAGCCAATCCTTGCAGATATTATAATGTGTACGGCAACTGTGATGAGGCAGTGCAATTGCAAGGGTGCAAGGGCAGCCTTGCGACAGATTGTGCTGCTACTTGCAATTGCCCCACTGAAATAAAATAGGGGGTCCCCCTACGTGATCTTCGTTGAACTCTGCATTCTCATTTAATTTCCATCCTCCAGCATCTTCTGACAAACCCCATCCAAATGAAAATTGTTAACTTGCTTTTGAAACGGAAAACTCATAAAAAGTCTTGCATGGGTGGATGTTTTCGTTCTTTCTTTCTTAATGGGGAGGAATGGAAGTTGGGAGTAGGGTCTTAACAGTCGCAGGAAAAATAACAGACACAGAGATGCAAAAGATCCCCAGGAGGACACAATGTATGGCTGATTAAATGTGAATGGAAGGTGGACAAACGAAATGAAATCAACGCAGTATTAGCAGCTGCTACACCTGGGCTCACACTGACATAACACAGGTGAAAATTCTCAAGCCAGGAAGAGAGTAAAGATTGATGAGTTAATTGAGCTTAGAATGTGAGACTGCACCATCCTCAGAGCATTTTGTTGCAGTTCATCAAGGTCTGCAAACTAGCTTGTGTACCAGGAGTGGAACGTAGCAACCAAAGTACAGAGGATTGGGAAATGTTTGCTTTGTCAAGAGTTTCATTATTTATGTATTTATATACACACACAGATCCACATTTATATTGAACTTTTCCCCAGCAACTGGAAAATAGATGAGAAAGAAACGGCTCTGGTGTGATGCTGTAGCCCAGTGAAGCAACACAAAACCAAGAGTTGGCTTTAGTTTTATTTGGTTCCTTTGTGGGAGCATAACACCGGCAACCCATTTTCATCAGTGAGATATTGGAGGGCCAGCTACTCTAAACAGGAAAGATCCCTAAGCAGGTATATTTAGAGTTGTTGGGGAGAGAAGGGCCTAGAGCCAGGAGGGGGCATCAGGTTCCCCAACCCATATAAATAAGAGACCAATAAGACTGGTTTTGGGGTCAAAACAAGCCACAACTTTATTGAATACAGATGAAAGAGGTTTGGCTTGGGCATGGGGCAATCTAAATACTTCCAGCCCGCCCCCCAGAAGTGATGCGTGGTCAATCCAGGCGGGGGTTCCTAAGACTTACATCAAATAGGGTGACCCCCAGAGGGACCACCGTCTGGGGGAAGTGCCTTCAGCTCTGGCCGCACTGACTTGAAAGATAATCCAAGCATCTATAAATTTAGAAAGCCGAAACATGAAGGTGATATTTTATCAGATGGCAGCAGGTGTTGAGCACCCTTAGCAACAACAGCATGTCTGTATCCAAGTCCCACTTGGGACTCAAGAGGGTAAGGGGCTCCCAGGTCAGCAGAATAAATCAAGCAAACTTATCGAACCTGCTGCTAGCCTGACACTGGGCAGAGGAGCAGAATCTAACTGTATACTGGAGTGTGTTTGTTTAAGCACTTTCCTCTGTGCCCACACTATTTCATTCACTGTCCAAGTGTGCTGCCTTTCTTACATAAAAATGGAAGGTTGTCATCACACAGCTCCCATTGGATGATTTGTAGTGCGTGTAACCATGTACAGTATGTATGCATGCCTGTAAAGTGTAGGTGTATAACAACTGACTGAGAGTGTGAAGCATGCAAACCACTAGGGCACACAATAACCCCCAAGGACAAATGGGCAAGGAGGGGAACTTAAGAGGCTATGGGAAAGTCACACTGCATCTACCTTCCATCATAATTCATGGAACTTCTTAGCCTGTCAAAGGCTATAAAATGTTGACAGGAGCCCCAAACATTAACAGTATAGGTAAAGGGTAAAGGGACCCCTGACCATTAGGTCCAGTCGTGGACAACTCTGGGGTAGCGGCGCTCATCTCGTTTTATTGGCCGAGGGAGCCAGTGTGACCAGCATGACTAAGCCGCTTCTGGCGAACCAGAGCAGCGCATGGAAACGCCGTTTTACCTTCCCGTCAGAGTGGTACCTATTTATGTACTTGCACTTGGACGTGCTTTCGAACTGCTAGGGCTGGCAGGAGCAGGGACCGAGCAACGGGAGCTCACCCCGTCGTGGGGATTCGAACCACCAACCTTCTGATCAGCAAGCCCTAGGCTCAGTAGTTTAGACCGCAGTGCCACCTGGGTCCCGACAACATTAACAGTAACCTGCCCCAAAGAGAAAATGGGTGTGTATGATAAAATTACAGCCCTTCACCACAGAAAAGCCACCCTGCATTCCCTGAATGGAGCAGAGAGTACTGAAAACTGCCCCCTGATGGGCTGCACAATATAGGGAGGAGAAGGGGAATGTAGGAAACCCAGGAGAAACCTCCACAGAGCCTGCAACCACTGAACCCTGCTGCCTCACAGGGGGCTCTACACAGTACACTGTTGTGGGGGAAGCTGGCCAGGATGCCCACCCAGCTCCCAGAGGCCATACACCATGGTGATCTTGATGAGGCCACCACACCTGCCACTCACCCCAGCTCCTGCAGCTGCCAACCCGTCTCCATGGAATATAATAGCTCCTAGAGCAGGAGCCATGAAGAAACCACAATTGCTGGGCACACACTGGGCACACCTGACTTCCAAATTGCCCCAACCTACTAAGTAAATTCTTATGATCCTGAATCATTAAGGTTTCAATGGTGTTTTTCCACCAGATTTGTCCCTGTTTTTGAAATAATCTGAAGAGGTACTTGGGGATTGCTGTTTCATTTCTGATTTCCTGATATGTTTTTAATGCCATTTCATTTATTAGCTAAGTAAAGCAGCCCATATTGTTTCCATAATGACAAAGTAACCAACAATGTTTCATAATCTATCTCTTTAATACTGTATGATTAATTGCAATTAGTGGAGGCAGTCCTAGACAAAGTTTCCTCTTATATTATGAGGCGGAGGGAAGTATAACCTTTTGCCCGAGAAGAGACCAATGTTTTTAACGTTCCAAACATAGGTTGCTTTAAAAAAAATCTTTTAGTATAGCAACCTGAGCATATATTGTAGGCTGAACCATTCATAGGATTGGAATGCAAATAGATACCTGCTATAAGATGAATTTTAAACATTAATTCACAGTGGTGAAAATGATTATATAAAGCCACCTTCACTGGTCCTCAGTCGTAAGAACACTTGGAAGTGTCCTTTTTAGAAATATATTTATGGAGACAACTAATATTTTTCATAGCCAGAATTAGCACAATGGGACCACTCAGACTCAGTTTAAAATAGGTCAGTTCATGGACAATGTGTTTGTGGACTTAACCATCTAAGAATTTAATATGCATATAAGACCTTGATTGTACTTTAATTGAGCAATAAATCCTCATTCTGCAGCCTCACCTCTGATTTTTAAGTGGGAAGGACTGCTCTTCCTTTTAAAGAGGAGTGGGTGAAAGAAAGACTACCAATGCACAAATGAGACCACTAACCAGACCCCTGACTCCATAGGACAGACATAGTATTGGAGCCCAGCCCAATCTTCTCACCATTTCCCAAACCAACCAATATTGTGTTAGAAAACCAAAACAAGAGGCAAAACTTTAATCTAGTAAGTGAGGTACGAATGACATATTATTGGCCCTGTGCCAACAACAACTTATCAAGAAGCATTCAAGATATAGATTGTTCTAGCAGGATGTCTGATTTTGAGCATTACAGCTTGTAGAAATCAAGAAATTACTTACAATATTACTTACTGTGTTTTGCTTTACCTACTGTAAATAGGTTACAGAAGCACATGAAGGGCTGGATTAAGACCTACAGAAGCCCTAAACAACCCTGTATGTGATTTTTTATAAAGCAATAAAGGTAAAGTTACAGGTGGGTAGCCGTGTTGGTCTGCCATAGTCAAAACAAAACAAAATAAAAAATTCCTTCCAGTAGCACCTTGGTCTCTAAGGTGCTACTGGAAGGAATTTTTTTATTTTATTTTGTTTTGAATAAAGGTAATGGTAAAGGAATCCCTGACTGTAAGGTCCAGTCACGGACGACTCTGGGGTTGCGGCACTCATCTCGCTATAGGCCGAGGGAGCCGGCATTTGTCCACAGTTTTTCCGGGTCATGGGGCAGCATGACTAAGCCGCTTCTGGAGAACCAGAGCAGCACACGGAAATGACGTTTACCTTCCTGCCAGAGCGGTACCTATTTATCTACTTGCACTTTTGACGTGCTTTCGAGCTGCTAGGTTGGCAGGAGCAGAGACAGAGCAACGGGAGCTCACCCCATCGCGGGGATGCGAACCGCCGACCTTCTGATCAGCAAGCCCTAGGCTCAGTGGTTTGGACCACAGCGCCACCCACGTCCCACAAAAAAGCAATACTAAACTATAAAATAAAATAATATTTTTCAAATGACATGAAACTTAAATATATGCTGAAATTAAAATAACTAGATTTTCTGATTGCAAAATTCAATCAAACAATCAATTGAATTTATTCAACCATCAGTCAGAACACAATCATTATCCATACAAAAATTAAAACGTCTAAACATCTCAAAGAGCTTAACACTAAAACATACAATGAGAAGTAGATCATACATTTAGACCCATGTCAATACTATGATTGCAAAATTCTGGATGACTTTATCGAAGCTGACTTGATGAAGCATGTCTACAGTGGCGGAGGAAGGGGGTGCAGCGGGGGCAGGCCACCACTTGGGGGGTGACCAAATGCCAGGCGGCATTCACCGCGGGGCCTGCAGCGCACCCAAGCCACACGTCTCTCCTGGGAGAGACACAGTGGCTTAGGCACATGCAGGCTCCGCTCTCCCCAAATGGTCCACCCACCACCTCCCCCACCCCCCCAGCTATAGGGCAGCTGAGTGGGAGGAAGCAGGCAGACTCCTCAGAGGCCCTGCAGAGCGTCCTGCCCCGGCTTGCCCCACGGGCAGCTGGCCCCACCCACCGCCCCAAACACCCAATCAGCTTGCTCCGCCGCTGCATGTCTGCTTCCCTATACAGTACAGAAAGGAAATCAAGTCTGTCCTGAGAGGGTTTTTTTAAATTCTTGTTAGATGAGAAAAGGGGCAGAGTACTTATTAGAAAAAATACATAGTGCACCCTTGGAAATGCACAGTGTGTTCTGTCATTCCATATTGCATCATTGTGAAAATATATTGTTCATCAGATAAGTGCATATAGTTTAGAAAAGAAATCTACCTGGTGCTTCTTCACCTCTCCTCTTCATATTAGCTGCAACTTCAATTACAGCATCTCAGAAAATTGTCTTTGAGGTTCAGTGCTCTTCCGATCACACTGACATTGGCTTGTTTTTTCCTAATTTGCTTGCAGTACTGGGCTTCTTTGCAGTCAGTATAAGGCAATATATCTTTTGATATGTCTTCTGCAGGCAAGTCAGCAGTAGCCTGTTGTCTTTGTCCATGGAGCTGGACCATAAAGAAGGCTGATCGCCAAAGAATTGATGCTTTTGAATTATGGTGCTGGAGGAGACTCTTGAGAGTCCCATGGACTGCAAGAAGATCAAACCTATCCATCCTTAAAGAAATCAGCCCTGAGTGCTCACTAGAAGGACAGATCCTGAAGTTGAGGCTCCAGTACTTTGGCCACCTCATGAGAAGAGAAGACTCCCTAGAAAAGACCCTGATGTTGGGAAAGATGGAGGGCATAAGGAGAAGGGGACGACAGAGGATGAGATGGTTGGACAGTGTTCTCGAAGCTACTAACATGAGTTTGGCCAAACTGCGGGAGGCAGTGAAGGATAGGCGTGCCTGGCGTACTCTGGTCCATGGGGTCACGAAGAGTCGGACACGACTGAACGACTGAACAACAACAACAGCAGTAGCCATAAAATTTCTCACTTTTCCTCAGTGGAACCAATTTATTTTTTTAAGCCTCCTACCTTGTGGAATTCCCTTCTAAGAGACATAGAGTTGGCAATATCAATCCAGAAACTCTAGGACTCATTTATGGGAAGAGGCTCAATAGCTGGCTCCTGTCAGGAGAGGCAACGATCAGTATCTGTGTGATCCCTGTGATCTGTTGGCAGAGTCTGAAATGTTAACAAGCGCCTCAATGCTTCCTTCTCTCTGCAGTTCTGCATCAGGAAGAGAAAAAGCATTGCCCTGGTTAATGCTTCAGATTTTTAAAAGAATAGAAATATGTTAGAAGGCCATGGAAGGGTTTACAAGGGTGTGTTTAACTGTACAGTTGGACTTCGTTCACATTCAGTGATAGAACAATATGGGGAACAAGGTGTCTCTCTGTGTGTCCCCTCCATCTTAGGAGAAATGAGTAACTTCAGACACCTCCTCCACACCTGTCACAGCCTGGTCAGGTTTATGGACAGCTGTACTCATATCTATAAAACCATAGTCAGATTTATATGTATTAGCCAACTGGTATCATGTGGTTTGTTTTTAAAGTCTATTTCAGAATTTTATAGGTTTAATTTACAATGACTTGAAAATGAATGGAATCATCAAATGAAATCAAATGAAAATGAATGTATCATCAAAACAAATCAATTGGATTGTCATAGTGTGTCTTTTTTTAAAAAAAAAATTTATTAAAAAGTTTTAACAAAGAAAAAAGAAAACATCAACAAAACATAACTACATAAACAACTAATAAAAACAAAACATAACAACATACATATTTCTTATAACTAATATTTCTTCCTCACATCATAATGTGACTTCCTCCTGCCTCCTCTTTTCATAACTTCATAAATTAATAACAATCTTAATCTACTTTATCATTACTAAAATTCATTAATAATCCTATACCTATTAACCTCCTTTTATTACATTGCCTGATTATTTAATCTTATCATCTTATCTTAATCCTTATCATCTTATATCCTATTCACCTATCTTCTAGTCTACAACCTAGTTTATCCTGGATTGTCATATTGTGTCTTGAAATGAACTAGCGTTAAACTTTGTAATGATAATACATTTTTGCTCTTCTGTTCCCAGCCACTTTAGGCATGTTTGTGTTACAACCATAAAAATAAGTTGGGGTCAAGGGGTGTGTCTTCAGCATTCGGTATCATGAATGTGCCAGGCGCACTTCTGTGGGGAAGGAGATCCACAGCTTAGGGGCAGCCACAGAGAATAGCATGAAACTGACTTCTGCAAACTCAGCACAGATAATGTAGCGCTTGATTTTCTGTTTCTTCAGCAGTATGGCTTTTCAAATACTCAATAAGATTATGTCCATAACTCAGAGGACTATATCTCATATATATATATATATATATATATATATATATATATATATATATTCCTATTGCGTGCGCAGCCGACACCACCTTGCTCTGTAACCACTGGACCAAATCACATCAAATTTAGGACAAAGCGTAACATAACCATGGGTCAAGGATCTGGCATAATAAAAATTCAAAAAAACCACACCTGTCATGCCTAAAATATAGAATAAAGGCAAAAAAATGGCGCGCCTATTATACCTCACCAGCAAAATGAATGAAGACTCCAACAGCATCCAATAGAAAGGTGGATTGCCTGTTGACGTCATCAGACGTGCGCCAAAAAGAAAACCCCGTCCACCATTTTATAACTGCCATCTGTAAGCACCCAAGGACTCTCTGACACAAACTGCTTAGTGGAAATGTGGAAAAAAGATGGAGCTGGAGCAGGAGGCAGGGCATTTGCGGAAGAGAGGGGGGAGGAAAAAAATGCGAGAGCAAAATAAGCAGGGAGCGTTGACACAGCCTGCCCCATGGGGGCAGCTGCTACTAACTCGGACTGAGCACGGGAACCCGGGTCTGGGAAGCGTACAGTCCGATTGACCCAGTCGATCTGAACATTGTGTGACTCCAGCCAGTCCATCCCAAGCACCAGGGGAAACCGGGGCATGGTGGCAATGTCCAGGGTTCGCACCTCCCGGTGCTGCTGGTAGCACAGGACCAAGGGCTGGGTCTCCCGAGTAACAGCGCCCGAGCGTAGGAGCCGTCCGTCAATTGCCTCCACCTGTACTGGTTCCGGCTTGTTCTGAAGCGGCACCTGATGCTGAGTGGCGAAGGCAGAGTCCATATAGGAGCGGGTTGCCCCCGAATCCACCAGAGCGTGGGTGAGAATCCAGGGCCCACCGGGGGGGTATAGACGCACCGGTATCATGAGGTGTTGCAATTCCACTGGTGAGGGCCCATCATGCGATGCTTGGGTCCCCAGGTAGCCTGGGCCATCGGCTACTGGGGTTGGCAGTTTTCCCTGCGGCTGGCGTTTCTCAGGGCAGGTTCGGGCGTAGTGTCCACTCCCACCGCAGTAGAGACACAGGTTCCCCTCCCGACGCCGAGTCTTTTCCGAGGGGGAGAGGCGAGGCCGCGCTGCCCCGAGCTGCATCGGCTCCTCCAATGACTCAGCTCTGGCCACGGAACTGCAGGGAAGCACCGGCGCCGGGAGCCCGGAGTGCCGGCGGCCCCGGGCCTGGCGACGGTCCTCCAACCGATCGTCTATCTGCAGACTCCGTTGGATGAGGGCATCCAGTGTGGCAGGGCGATCCAACGTGGCCAGCTGATCCAGTATCTCGTCTGAAAGTCCCTCGAGATACTGGTCCCGCAGGGCAGAGTCGTTCCAGGTCAAGTCCTGCGCCAGCAGCCGAAATTCCGTGGCGTAGGTGGCCACTGTGGACTTGCCCTGTTTCAACCGCCGAATTGCCCGATTGGCTTGACTCCCCTTCTGAGGGTTGGCGAACGTGGTTTCCAGATGATTGCAAAACCCCGTATAGTCTGTCAGCAAGGGGGAGTCTTGCCGGAGCAGCGGCAACGCCCACTTGGCCGCCTGGTCCTTCAGCAAGCTGATCAGGAAGTGCACCTTGGTGCGGTCGTCAGGGAAATCCCGAGCTCGCCCCTGAATATACAGCTTGGCCTGGGCGAGAAACATGGGAAAGCTGGCTGGGGACCCATCAAATTTCTCTGGCAGGGCCACTGGGTACTTGCCAGGAGCTGGGGCGGCGGCCCCAGAAGCCGGTAGGGCATCCAAATGCTGCTGAAGCGCCGTAACCGCATTGCTTAGCTGCTGCACGGTGTGGGTCAAGGCCTGGTTCTCCTGGGCCAATGCCACTAGCGCAGCCGCCTGGTCAGCCATGGCTACTAGTTCCTCCCGAACGCACCCCAGCGAAGGGGGAGTGCGGGTGTGGCGTGAGCAAACTGTGCTGGCCCCAAGGGTTTGTCCATGAAGCGAGGTCCACGTCCAGTCCTGGGTCTAGGGGTCCAAAGGAGGTCAATCCGGCGGGGAGCAAGGCAGGGAGCAGGTCAAGGTCCAAGGCAGGTTCAGGCACAAGGTTACAGGTTGAGCACACGCTTGCAACTAAGTTGCTCACGCAACTTGGGCTGGGTCTGGCTGGCTTTTATCTGGCCCTATGCTTAGGGCGGTCCCGATCCTCCGGAGACTCGCCTCTCCTCCGGGCCTGGAGGCGAGCACTCCTCCTGCAGACACTTAACTCCCTTCGCCTCTCTGCCCTGAGCCTCTGTAGCTCAGGAGAGGCTGGTGGGTTACTGGACCCAGGGGATGCCTCAGCTTCCTCTGAAGAGGCTGGGAGTGGAGCACCTGCAGGCAATGGGTCCTCCCTCCCATCAGGAGCCAGAGCAGACTCTGCTGATGCCTGCACCTGGGGATCCAGCACAGGTGGGGATCCTTCAGGCTCAAGCCCTGGCCCCGGCTCAGCTGGTTCTGGAGGCGGGGAATCCTGTGCAGGCTGGGATCCCTCAGGTTCAGCATCAGAGTCTGACTCCCAGGCCATCACAGCCTCTCTGCTCCTCCACATGCAGCTGCTGGGTGACCTTGGGCTAGTCACACTTCTCTGAAGTCTCTCAGCCCCACTCACCTCACAGAGTGTTTGTTGTGGGGGAGGAAGGGAAAGGAGAATGTGAGCCGCTTTGAGACTCCTTCGGGTAGTGAAAAGCGGGATATCAAATCCAAACTCTTCTTCTTCTTCTTCTTCTTCTTCTTCTTCTTCTTCTTCTTCTTCCGTGTGACAGCCTTTCAGATACTTGAGGTTAGCTGTTATATCACCTCTCCATCACCTCTTCTCCAGGTTAAACATACCCAACTCCCTCAACCATTCCTCATAAGGCTTGTTTTCCAGGCCATTTCTTCTGAGTTGTGGTCAGGGTTGCTAAACCGTTTATGAATTTAATTATTACATCCATTAGAACAACTGTTAAATAATAAGTTCAGTGTTCTTTTTTTCTTTTGTATAATCTTCAGTTTTGATCTTAAGCTCCAGAATATGAACTAAAAATGAAAGCGCCCCTAGAGTTTGAATCTATTGAGGGTGTTTTGCTTTTGTTAATGTCCAGACTGATGGTAGTGTGTTCTTCTTTTCACTTTCAGCCAATCCTTGCAAATATACAGATATCGGCACCAACTGCCCTGAATTAGCGGAGTCATACGGATGTAAGAATCAAAACATACTGAGAGACTGCCCTGCTTCTTGCCTGTGTACCAATGAAATAAAATAGGTCTCCTTTTGGCAATTATGATTTCCGTTGACCTCCACAAACTCACCTTCAGCATCTTTTAATGATCCTTTCCAAATGAAATTTGTAAACATGATTTTAAAATTGAAAACTCATAAATTATCATGCATACATGGATGTATTTTTCGTGTAATATGGGACTGGAAGTTGGGACGGGAGGAAATTTTACGATTTACAAAATTAGCAGCTGCTGCACCAGGGCTCACACTGCATAGCATAGTTAACATCCTATGCACAATGAGAAACTGAAACAATTGCTCCAAAATGCTTGGGGGTTGTTTAAAAACAATATTAGAAACTCGGCATAGAAACTCAACTAGTGCGCAAGCCACAGATCAGCAAAGGTAGCATGAAGACCAAGAGGGTGCCAGTGTGGTTAAGAAGTGGAATCTAAGGAGGCTTTCTTCAAGAAACTGAATTCTTGTTCAAATGAAAGGAATGAAAAGGAACACAAAATTTGGCCAAAAAATGGTAAGCAGACAGTGAGGGATGCTTAAAAAAAAAGAATTTGTGGAGCAGGAACACATTGCTAAAAATATTAGGACTGACAAAAAAAAGTTCTTTAAATACACTAGCATCAAGACACTGCCTAGGGAAGCAGGTGGACTGTGGGCAGGGGTGTAGCAAGGTAAATTGGTACCTGAGGGCAAAAAAATTCTTTGTCACCCCCCCCCCCGGAGGCATGGGAAGGTCAGGTGGTACCCGGTGCAGAAAATTTCTTCTCAACCCCCCCATTGATCCCCCCCCCCCCCGCAAAAATGGTTTTACATTATTTCACATTTTCTTACAAAGGAATAATAACAAGTAATAATAATAAAAATCTATTTATATTCCACCCTCCCCGGCCAAAGTCGGGCTCAGGGTGGCTAACATCAGATACATAACATTGGTATAAAATCAAACAATAATTAAATTACCTCCTAAAAACATCTCAAAATCAAATAAAATCTAATTAGATGGCTTTCCACAGGGTTCGAGTTGGGAACAGTAAGTGTTCTCTGAACTGAAATTTCAGCCTTCATGACATAGGAAAACAGCCAAGTGAACAGCTATTTTGGTGGAGGAGGGTCAAGATATTAACCGATATGCATGAAATTTCATATATAGCTATATAATCCCTAGTATAGTAAGATAAGACCTTCGGAGCAGACATTTTCAAAAAAAAACTTTTTCCAAAAAAATTGTTCCTTGGTAATTTGTCACCCCCTCCATTATGGAACCCGGGGTGGCCCGCCCCACTCGCCCCCCCCTTGCTACGCCCCTGACTGTGGGTGACAGGGGAGTCAAAGGTGTACCAAAGGAAGATGAGGGGACTGTGGAGGAGCTGAATGAATTCTCTGCGTCTGTCTTCCAAACAGAAGATACAGGGCAGATCCCAGCGTCTGACTAACTTTTGCAGTAAGAGTCTCTGAGGAACTCCAACAAATAGCGGTGACAAGAGATGAAGTTAGAGGCATAACAGAGTAAATGTAAACTGAAAAAAATTGCTGGGTCCAGATGACATCCACACCACACAAGAGTTCTCAAAGAACTCAAATATGAGGTAGCTGATCTTCTAAAAAAATATATATAACTTGGCTTTCAGATCAGATGGCACACCTGAGGACTGGACAGTAGTCAATGTAACAGCAATTTTTAAAAGGGAGGCAAGAAATTAGTTTCATGTTTCATGTTCCTGGGGATCCTGGAAATTAGTTTCATGTTCCTGGGGAAACTGATGGAAAGTATTCTAAAGCAGTGTTTTTCAACCACTGTTCCGCGGCACACTAGTGTGCCGCGAGATGTTGCCTGGTGTGCCGTGGGAAAAATTGAAAAATTCAAGAGAATTACTTTATATATAGTCAATATAGGCACAGAGTTAAATTTTTTAACATTTTCTAATGGTGGTGTGCCTTGTGATTTTTTTCATGAAACAAGTGTGCCTTTGCCCAAAAAAGGTTGAAAAACACTGTTCTAAAGCATCATAGAACCAAGTATGTTGTTGTTGTTCAGTCGTTCAGTCGTGTCCGACTCTTCGTGACCCCATGGACCAGAACACGCCAGGCACGCCTATCCTTCACCGCCTCTCGCAGTTTGGCCAAACTCATGTTAGTAGCTTCGAGAACACTGTCCAACCATCTCATCCTCTGTTGTCCCCTTCTCCTTGTACCCTCCATCTTTCCCAACATCAGGGTCTTTTCCAGGGAGTCTTCTCTTCTTATGAGTTGGCCAAAGTACTGGAGCCTCAGCTTCAGGATCTGTCCTTCTAGTGAGTACTCAGGGCTGATTTCTTTGAGAATGGATAGGTTTGATCTTCTTGCAGTCCATGGGACTCTCAAGAGTCTCCTCCAGCACCATAATTCAAAAGCATCAATTCTTCGGCGATCAGCCTTCTTGATGGTCCAGCTCTCACTGCCGTACATTACTACTGGGAAAACCATAGCTTTAACTATACGGACCTTTGTTGGCAAGGTGATATCTTTGCTTTTTAAGATGCTGTCTAGGTTTGTCATCGCTTTTCTCCCAAGAAGCAGGCGTCTTCTAATTTCGTGACTGCTGTCACAGAACCAAGTATATAGAACACTAAGCCTTGCTGAAGCATGATGTTCTGAAATGGGGGATAACTTTAGGTAGAAGAAAGAGAAGCATTTGGAAGGAACAGAAGGAACTATGATAAATCTATTCTAGGAAGAGACCGGGTTGGATCCTAAGGTAGGTTAAGGAAATTCAAAGGAAAATGTCCCATCCCTTACTTTCCCCCACAGCAACCTGCAACCCCTTGGAATCCTCTCTGGAAGGCCAGGAAGCCTTCCTGGGCAAGAGGGGGTGGGTCTCTGTTCAACCTAGGAATTTCACTTCTCCCTCAGCAGTCCCCTGTGGCACACCCTCTATTCATACGACCACAGAACTTGAAAGGACCTTGGCAGTCATTGTCCAACCCCCTACTGAGTCCAGTATCCACAATACAGGATACAAATGGAGCACTCCCAGACAGTTGACTGTTGAGCCTCCGCTTAGATACCTTCAGAAAAAGAGCCTACATCTCCTGAGGCTGTCTGTTCCATTGCTGAACAGCTCATACTGTTAGAAGCTTCTCTTAATCCTTAGCTGAAATTTGCTTCCGGAAACTTCTGTCCACTATCATGTTCTCCCTAAACCTTCTTTTCTGCAGGCTAAGCATACTCAACTCTTCCCATTACTTGGTTTTGAGACCCCCGTCTGTCCTCATCACTGCAGTTGGTCAATGTCATTCTTAAAATGTGGTGCCCACAACTGGGCACAGCAGTCCACATGTGGCCTGATCAGCACAGAACAGTGTGAAACTACCACTTCCTGTTGTCTGGACACAATGTTCCTGTTGTTCTAGGTCTTCTCAAACATGGAACATTGGATTTTATGCTCCTAAATACAGAGCTTTATTGTTTATCTCAGGTGGGGGGGCGCCCTTTGGAGAGACTTTTCAAGGGGTCCAGTGGGATCTAGAGGGAAGGAAGGCGCTAGAAGCTTCCTTAACATCTGAGGATCCAAACCACTTTTATTAAAACTATTGCCAGGCTCTGACACTATAGCAATACTGAAATAAATATATACAAGTGAACAGTAGAGAAGAGGTACCCCTATTTTCAGCTTCCTTCCTGATGCAAATGGCAGGTGCTCGGGGCTTTTTTTCAGCCAGAGCTCATTGGAACTCAGTTCCGGCACTTGTCAGGTGGGTGCCATTGCCATTATGAGAAGAAGGGAGGCATTCATGGTGAGTTGCAGCACCTCTTTTTCTAGAAAAAAAACACTGGGTAGACGAGTCTAAAAAGCCCTGGACACAAATTTTCACAGCCCTCTAGCAGCTACAGGTATGGTGACTCGTTCTCTCTCTCTCTCTCTCACACACACACACACACACACACACACACTGAATGACAACTGCCTCCTCCCACCCGACATCTCAAAGTGCTTCCACCAGCTTCAAAGGACGTTTGCCCTGTTACTAACCACAGTGGGATGATAACTGCTATTCAAGAAACAGAAACATCTTAAGGCCTCTGGTGAACAGGAAACTCAGGTGACAGGAAACATTACCTTGCCGATCAGATGTTCCCTCTCTTTGTTGAGAAAAAGCCTTTTCTAGGAGGGGAAAATTTATTATGTTTGCCAAACTGCGGGAGGCAGTGAAGGATAGGCGTGCCTGGCGTGCTCTGGTCCATGGGGTCACAAAGAGTCGGACACAACTGAACAACAACAACTTCTGGGTGGCTTCAAGAATGTCTATTGGACAGTAAATAGAAAAAATACTATGATACTTCCAAGGGCAAAGTCTTGAAATGTCTGAACCGTTTTACAATTTCTTAATTTCAATATTGAAGCACAAACTTAATTCATTGTGTTTTCATGTCCAAGTGTAAAAGCCACACCCTTTCTTTCTTTTAAAGAGAGATGGAAGACAGTCTTCTGAGAGATGTAATGGTTTCTGGAAAAAGCAGCTCCAAATAGAAGATGGTGAAGAAATGTGAAATAAAAACAGAACAAGGAAATGGAAACCTTAAACTTCACATCTAGTTAACAAGTAAGGCAGGGGATCTTAACCTTATTTGTGTCATGAACCCTCCTGAGAATCTGATGAAAGCACATAAACACAAAATTTCGCATTCAGTTTATTTTTATTGCATTGGAAAAACATTGCTTTTCTGCCCAGTTCATGGACCCTCTCAAGCCCATCCATGGACCGCAAGTTAAGAGCCCCAGATAGTTTGACCAGTGTAATATTTTCAATGAAATCAACAGAAGCATCCATCAAGCTGTTTCACTGTACTCAGCATTTTCATATAATTATTTAATATCCAATGTAAGTATATGTGATAATACTTTTGTCCTTTAAAATGTTTAGGAACACTGTAACAGTAAGAAAGTTTTATTTTTCAAATGCTGTACATATTTAAAGTAACGCATCAATGCAACACTGATTAAGCCACACAATGCTGAAACAATGGCTAAAGTCCTTTTGAATTTTAAAGGAGCCACATTATAAGCAGAGATTTAAAGCCTTCAGATTTCCTGATAGCAGACTAGCATTGAGACCTGGGGAACTCTTGGAATAACTGATGAAATCTTATCTGAATAAATAAAAAATGAAGTGTTTGCATGCTATGTCTATTTAAGACACAGTTTGCCAATTCTTTGGGGTCAGTGGCCATATTTGAGAAAATGTCTTAGACGTTACGGCATATCGCAACAGACTCCCTGGAAGGTGGTGGACACTCATTCATCTGAAGCAGAGATTAGATGGCTACCTGTCAGGGGCTCTTTAGATGTGATTCCTGCATTACATGAGGTTGGACTAAATGAGCCTTTTGAGGTCCCTTCCAACTCCACAATTCTATGATTCTATGAACAGGGCTGCCATAGAGATGTAGTAGATTACAAAAGGATTGCCACAGAAGCGTGGCACAACACCACATGGCTGCCACGGGGCTGTGTACCATTGCTACTGCATCTGAGAGACAGGACCACAAAGTGATGTGGGCAAAGCCCCACTAGCTGGCTCATCAAGGCAAGGCAACTAGAACAGCCAATGCCACACCTGCTCTCAGAAGGAACCTCTTTGTACCTCTCCTCTGTTCAAAACAGATGAAATGGGGGCAAATGCCGAATAAACATCTATCAAGGATAAGGGGGGCATGTTCAGTGTAGGGGAGGGTGAGCCAATGCAAACAGGAACTGAGTAGGAAGAACAAGTTCTTCTGTATTGTGGATTTTTGAAGATAATATTTATGGAGGAGACCTACAGTACCACTGGCGACCCCTGAGCTAAGCATTTACTGCTACGCATATTAAGTCACTTTGTTTTTCCAACTATAATTAAAAATTAACCTATCGGCTGCAACACTTACCTAATTTTTGTACTTTTTATTTTTTTTCCTCATCACTCTTAAAAGACTTTTAGTATAAAGGTTTTATTACTATACTGAGATTCATGACTGCTGAGGAAAGTATCATTTTCACAACCCCTTTTCAGAACAGTAAACCTACATTTTGAAAATTCAAAGGATGGGTCCGTATTGATATTATACTGTGAGCCCCCTGATTGGACTGTGCCCCAAAATGTGATGTATAATTTGATAAATGATGTAGCATAGGAATCTTAGGCAAACGCTAGGACCGAACGTATAGAGGTACCACCTCAGTCACTGTCATAGTGCACGCCATGCCCACACTCAATAAAATTCTTGTGTGGTGATCTAATTTGCCATTTGAAATTTCTTCAGATGGAAAGGAATAGTGAGGACAGAATAAATAAAAGTTAGAAACCATTTCTTAAAAATGACTATGTTTTGAAGTAACAAGTGTTCGCAGATGCTACAAATCTAGTATTTGTATCTGAGAGATGAATCTTGGCAATAATTAGAAGTACAGCTCTTGGCAACTTTCCCCACATCTAAGCTCTGCTCCACTGATTCGCATGGGACTCAGCTCCTTTCATCAATTTTATTGTTATAAACATGCAATACCAGAAGGTGCTGTAGAGCTGAGATTCATAATAGAAAATATTGCCCAACGATGGGTGTGGGGTTCTTGTGGACCAGAAGCTTCCATTGCTTCTCCAAGCTTCAGGGCAAAATGTATAACCAGAGGTAGATGATTTTTACCACTCATAGAGGAACTTTGCATTCTGAGAGTGACACACCCCTTCAACCACTATGCAATAGTACGTAGTTTGGGCTTCAATTGACTCATTTACTTAAGATATCACTTAAAATTAATCTCTACCAACATTTAGACTGTCACGTTTCTCTTTGAGGGTTTCATAAAAAAAGTTGATGAAATAAATAGAATACCAAAAAATAAAAAATAAATCTATTTGCTTAACCAGGAATCGGTGTTCAACCAAGTGGGGGACAGATATGAGGAACATTCATTGCTTGTTTGTCCCAGAATCCTAAATGCAAAACCTGATACCTACAGCACTAAACAGAGACTTACCAGTGTGCAATCCCTACCCTGGAACAGTGTTTGAAATTCAGCTAAGGCTGTCCACAGGGCCCAAGATTTGCCTTGAATCTATATGCAATTTCTCTCTGTTCATCACTTCAATCTGTGTTTTGGATTCCAAGCTGCATTATATAAAACAGAGCTCTATAGTGTAGAAGCAAAAAATACCTAGGGCTTGCCCCACCCCCCACCACCACTTTGGCCAAAGTGGACGAAATAGAGGCGCATAACTGGCCTTCTCCAGAGTGGATTAAGGCTGTCAAATTGCAGACAAAGCCTGTCCAGTTGGGGTTTGTGCTGTAACTTTCCTTCATAATCTATATAAGGGCAATAACTTCAGTAGGCCAACTAAAACTCCAAAATCCATAGCAGTTGCATATTTTCAAAGGGGACTGTCTCTTGCTCTTTCTTACCTTAAAACAATAAATAGAAGGTCCATGTGTTCTTGCTTCTACATTTTAAATTTTTTTTCCTGTGGCTGTTTGTGTCCTCCAAGATGTCTGATACAGGCCTCACAATATGAGGCTCTCTAGGAAATGGCCTGGAGCGCTTTCTTTTGGTTTGATTAAAGCAGGGCAGCAAAGAATTTATGAAAAGGATGTACCGGTAAATTTTATCTTTTAAAAAGTATCTTCCGCTGCTGTGCTTTAACAAAAATCAATCCAAATCTCTTCAGTGCTCTACAAGCAACATTTTTAACAAACTCGTGTTTTACAAAGCTCATGGACCTAGAGAAACAGAGATATACCTCAAATCAGCCTAATTCGTTATTCAGCCTCTACACACAGCTGATGCACACCTCTACTAAAATCTATATACTTTATACTTGCTTATTTTTCCTCATTCCCCTGCTGCCCTTGCTCTATGTAATATCTTGCCCGATTAAGAATTTTGGAAAACACAAATGCTTGCCACTGCTTTGTGATATTTTGATTTGTCCTAATATGGTATTGCGAACTGTAGATTTTGGAGGGGGTTTTCCCCTTAGGGACCAACACGCTGCCTTTGCTTTTTATAATAAAAGGAGTAAATGAAAGGTACCCTCAGTGGCCTGGAGTGCCTTCCATCAGCTTTAGCTGGTGGCCCAGCCATGACCCTATCTGGACAGGGATAGCCTAACTACTGTTGCCTATGCCCTGGTAACCTCTAGGCTGGATTACTGCAATGCATCATATGTAGGGCTGCCTCTGAAGACGGTTCGGAAACTTCAGCTAGTGCAGAATTCAGCGGCCAGGTTGCTCACTGGGGCAAGACAGTTTGAGCATATTACCCCAATCCTGGTCCAACTCCTCTGGCTACCAATTAGTTTCCGGGCCCAATTAGAAGTGCTGGTTTTACCCTATAAAGCCTTAAATGGCTCAGGACAACAATACCTCAAAGATCCACCTCTTTCCATATGAACCTACCCAGACCCTGAGATCTGATGCCCTTCTTCGTGTGCCTCCTCCAAGAGATCCAGGGGGTGGGAACATGAGAACAGGCTTTTTTCTGCAATGGCTCCCCACCTGTGGATTGCTCTCCCCAGGGAAGTTTGCCTGGGGCCTTCATTATACACCTTTAGGTGCCAGGCAAAAACATTCCTCTTTAACCAGGCCTTTGGTAGATTGACAACGGGACGCACATGGCAATGTGGGTTAAACCACAGAGCCTAGGGCTTGCTGATCAGAAGGTTGGCGGTTCGAATCCCTGCGACAGGGTGAACTCCCGTTGCTGGGTCCCTGCTCCTGCCAGCCCTAGCAGTTCGAAAGCATGTCAAAGTGCAAGTAGATAAATAGGTACCACTCCGGTGGGAAGGTAAACGGCGTTTCCGTGCACTGCTCTGGTTCTCCAGAAGCGGCTCTGTCATGCTGGCCACATGACCCGGAAGCTGTACGCTGGCTCCCTCAGCCAGTAAAGCGAGATGAGTGCCGCAACCCCAGAGTCATCCGCAACTGGACCTAATGGTCAGGGGTCCCTTTACCTTGGTTGATTGACATCCTATGCCTTTTTAAAATGTAGGGGAAGGATTACTGGGTTGTTTTTGTTTTGATTATGAATTTTGTGGTTTTATATTAATTTTATCCTGGGAACCACCCTGAGACTTGCAGATATAGGGCAGTCTACAAATTTAATAAATAAAATTAAATATGTCAGTTGAAAACTCACAGCTGATCAGCACATTAAAAATGCTTCAAAACTCTATTTGCACCAGTTGCCCCATTTGACCCCTCTCTTATATTATTTGGAGCAACAGAATAAATTCAAAACCCACGCAACATGGAAGCAGCCATGTATTTCAATTAGCCTTCATCATCACTGGATTTTTCTGTGGCACTTTGTTCATTGTTTTCACTGTCATACTCAGGAGCATCCTGGCCATCGTGATCTGGCTGAGTCTCCATGTCCACCTCCTCTTCAGAGGCTTCCACATTCTCCTCATCATCCTCCTCCTCCTCTCCACAGGACTGGGCAGAATGGAGTTGTGACCTCTCCCATTCTCTCTCAGATTCTCTATCTCCCGCTTCATTTTCATGATCACTACAGGAGAAACAGAAGAAAAACACTGCCCATTGCCATCCTCTGAAGAACAGCTGAATACATATTATGACCCAATCAGATCACAGCCACAAGGAGCTAGTCTCAAATTGGTCAACTGGCGTGATTTCGTGTTATTGCACTGGTGACAATGTTATTGCATTGTAAAATTTAGTTTCAGCTTGTGTAGCATTATGGCTTGCATCCAATGCAGCACTAAGTCACAGGTCCATCAGTGCAAGGATTTATGCTTTGTGCAGGAGGTCCTCTCCGCTTTTCCTCCCTCCCCCCATGTGCCCTGCACCCTCCCAGATACCTCAAAGGAGGTATCTGCAGAGAC
Source organism: Lacerta agilis (assembly GCF_009819535.1). Taxonomy (NCBI): domain Eukaryota; kingdom Metazoa; phylum Chordata; class Lepidosauria; order Squamata; family Lacertidae; genus Lacerta; species Lacerta agilis. The sequence goes on along the minus strand of NC_046314.1, from coordinate 3,205,849 downwards.
AAAGCCATCAATCTTGGAATGCCTCATGAAAAAAGAAGTCATCAGGCTACCATGCACATGTATTCAAAGAAGATCACTGTACAGAAGATCACTGTCCCCCAGATGAAATGGATCAAAAGCCCACAAGAACAAGAATCCCTGGAGCAGCATGCAAACTCTAAATGCCTGCCCTTCTCCATCTCGACTGTAAGAAGTCAGTGATAAAACCATCACTGTGACCTTTCTTGAGGACATCCTGAAGCAAGTCTCCAAACAGCCTGCTTTCTGTGTTAGCAGTACACAGAATAGCCTTGTTTTTAAAATCAGCACTCCAATCTTGGAGCCATGCATGTGGTTGGTCCTCATACTCATGGACCTAGCTCTGGCTATAAGTGCCAGTCAGTATCCATAGAATAATCAGCCACAAGCCCAGCTAGGCCAGCTCAATTAGAAGATATCAAGCTAAAATTACTAATGTTCCAGCACGATTAGTATATATGGGGTGGTTCAGGGGGTGGCCTTCACAGCCCCTCCATTCTAGGGAACACTCTTGAAAAATAAGGGCAGCTATTGTCATGTCCACTAGGGAACTCCAAGTCTGCTGTTGATCTTCCTAAAGCTGAAAATAAAACCTCTTGGCTGCTTGATTACCTTGCCCATTCCAGTTTTTGCAATTCTGATGTAATAACCTAATAACTGAGTAAAAAAGGAAATGCACGCTCAGCATAATCCCAGCTGCTAGAGGAAGCATCCATGGACTTTTAGGTTTTGGCAGTTTGCTTTACTTTGAGTACTTTTACCATCAATTCTTCAATCCACCAATCAACTGCAGGTATAAGGGCTGTGAATATTTTCACATTCTTTTCAATGGGTGAAATCCAACAGTGTCCATCTGCCAGTAGAATGACCACAGCTGGGAGGACAGATCCCCCACCATCTCCCATGCAGTCCCCTGCATGGCCCCCAAATGTGCTCTGAAGAGTTGGGGAACCCACCAGACAAGGCTGGGATAGCATAGGAGCCAGCAGGGGAACAAAGAGGAAGGGGAAGTTGATGCTGTCACCCAATGGAGATTCAAGTCTCTCTCCAGAGAGGAGGCGCAGACATACCAGATGCACATGAGGCTTTGGATTTTAGAGTTCTGTGCTATTAGAATAAGCTACAGCAAAAGGGGCAGTTTGAGATTAAAGTTGTCAGTCTCCTTCTTAAAACATCTAGGGCAGGGATGGGGAATCTGCATCCCTCCCAATTTTGTTGGAGCACGGCTTCCATCACCCTTCATCCTTGGCCACATTGGCTGGGCAGATGCTGGCAGTTGGAGTCCAACAACATCTGGAAGGCCACAAGTTGCCCATCCTGATCTACGGCAACCACTGGCAGTACTTACCTTTCGCCGTCTGCTGTCAAAATGTCAGAGCCTCCACTGGAATGGTCCTGCAAAAGCATCTCTGTAGCTGTTTCACCTTTCTTTGAAACAAACTCTTCACATAGTCCCATCTCTCGGAGAATATCAGAGTAATGCTTCTCGGCTGCTATGCGTGCATTTTTCTATATTTTAGGAAAGGTAGAGTAAAAGAATAACAACAAAATACATTACTAAGATACTCTTAAATTTAAAGAATATATACGGCTGTGGATGTGTACATTGGTTGCCAAACATCTATGATCTCAGAGCATGAAAATGTTGTGGAACACAAACACAAAGCTTTAGACAGTGGCATTTTTAAATTTGGTACATCTCTGCGCCGGCAAATATATTAAATGTTAAAATTACATGTTCAAAATATTAAATGTTTAGATTACATATCTGCTCAGCTGCGGCTGGTTCATTCATCTCTGCCCTTGAGTTGTAGCCCTAGGTAGAAGGGAAGACATCCTAGTTCAGAGCAATACCATATGCCAGAAATGAAAGAACCAGACCTAATGTGGTTGCATTATTTTAAGTAAGCCGCTTGGGATCCTTCTGGATCAAAAGGCAGACTGGAAATCAAGCGAGCAAACAAGACAAGTGTAAATAATCACAGTTAAATTAAGTGGCATCTCCTCTACTCTTCATACTGTGATGGGTGGATTAGGAACACAGAGTATAAAATAAGAAAGCTTATTTGGGACGTTACTGTACACAATTATAACCAGGAAGGCAGCAATCGTTGCTGGTTGAGAAAGCACTGACAAATGAAATGAGGCATACAGAAGTGATGCAATGGGAGGCAGGAGACTGGGAACGTGGCATAACTTGCATCGCCTCAAGGACAGTTCTTGATCATCAGATTAAAAAAAAGCTCGCACCCCGATATATATGAGAGATGTCAATAACCTGTGTAGCTTGTTCCAACAACAGTGGCCTCTTTTTCACCCTTTCTTCCATTTCTTCCAGCTCCTGGAGATATTCTTTCATTCTCTGCTTTTCATGTTTCCTGTTTTTTTAATACACCATGACATGGAAATGGTATGGAATTTAATCATGAACTTTCACAGCAAAATAAAAATAGAAGCAGCAAGACTAAACTATGTTATGCACGCTTTGAGGGCCTGCTACTGAACTAATGGTCTTGCACCTATTGGGTCAGGATTTGAGGGATACATTAGCAGAATACCTGAGTATTTTAAACTTCGATTTATGCATCTGAGCTAGACTTTGATGGGGATCATTTGCCTCAGCCCGGGTGTATATAAGTCTCTGTAGCTTTCTTGCTCTTTCTTTTTGTTTTGTTCTATTTTTCTTCTTCTCTTCTTCTACCTTCCTTTTTTCCTCAGCTGACTCCCTGAATAACAAAATAAAGTAGAACTAAATAAATTTAAATCGAGAAAAGGCTTTTTAAAGAATTTCTCAAGGATATACTTACACAGATCAAGAAGTAATGTACTTCACAGATGGCAAATCCCACCCAAATATTATTTCATCTGGTGCCTGTGTCTTGTCTTGGAATACTGCCATGTTGCCTCTTTTGTACATTTATTATTATTTAAAAATATGTTTTCTCTCTTTACCCTTATACATGATTGTGCTCAATTTTTTTCTTTCTTTCTTTTGAATTGCTGGAATATTTTGTTAGTCTTGTGCTACATTTAATAAAAAATGATGTGAATGGATGTGTGTCAATCTGAACTTTTTCTATGACTTATTACTGTAGATCAGGGGTGGCCGACTTCCAAGAGACTGCGATCTACTCGCAGAGTTTAAAAACTGGCAGTTCGGGTCAAAGTTGTTGAGCTTCTTTAGGGAGGAGGAAAGCAACATTGAGCTAGGAAGGAAAGCCCTGTTTTTGGTGGTTCAGGTCATTTTAGAGGTGCAGGGCAAAGATGTTGAGCTTTTTTTTAGGGGAGCCAAAGTATTTGTTGAGCTTTTTTTAGGGGAGCCACTGATCTACCGGTGATCTACCACAGACGTCCAGTGATCTACCAGTAGATCACAATGTACCTGTTGGACATGCCTGCTGTAGATCATGGCATGAGTAAGAAGGTTAGTGAGGGGGGAAAGTATTTGATCCCCTGCTAAATTTGCCCATTTGCCCTCAGATAAAGAAATGACCAGTCCACGTTTGGAAAGTCTGCTGCTTCAGGTGGCGGGTCATGGCTTCAGCTATCGGACTGCAATTTAGCTGTGAGCGAACTCTAGCCGCTTTCTCACCCCCACCCCCCACTCCATGAGCACGGCAAGTTTCTTGGCGCTCGGCTGGTCCCCTCGAGACCCCACACGTCCGTGGGGCTTTTTCAGGGGGGTGCTTAGCCCCAGCATTTCCCCTAAGGTCCGAAATAGTCCAGTACCAGTCATCTCCTAAACGAACGATCTGTTCCGCGCCACCATTTCCCTCTGCAGGCAAACCGGAAGACAAAAGTCAGAGATTGATGTGCATTATAACGAGTGAAATAAGTATTTGATCCCCTATCAACCAGCCAGCATAGCTGTCAACATTTCCCTTTTTTGCGGGAAATTCCCTTATTATAGCATTGGGAACAGCAGGGAGGGTTGAAAGCTATATATATATAACAGTGGGGAACAGCAGGAAGGGTTGACAGCTATGCAGATGTCAGGCTACCTGGTATCTTCACTGTATGTAACGAGCTGAGATTAGAAGCACCTGCTGTAAGGGAGAGGTTTTACCTGTAATCCCAGCTCATTACAATACCTGTACAAAAGACACCTGTCGACAGAAGCATTCAATCCAGCAGATTCCAAAGTAGCCACCATGACCAAGACCAAAGAGCTGTCCAAGGATGTCAGGGACAAGACTGTAGACCTGCACAAGGCTGGACTGGGCTACAAGACTATTGCCAAACAGGTTGGTGAGAAGGTGACAACAGTTGGTGCAATAATTCGCAAATGGATTCACAAAATAACTGTCAACCTCCCTCGGTCTGGGGTTCCATGCAAGATCTCATCTCGTGGAGTTGTGATGATCAGGAGAACAGTGATGAAGCAGCCCAGAACTACATGGGGGGAACTTGTCAATGATCTCAAGGCAGCTGGGACCATAGTCACCATGAAAACAGTTGGTAACACACTACGCCGTGAAGGACTGAGATCCTGCAGAGCCTGCAAGGTCCCCTTGCTCAAGACAGCACATGTACAGGCCCGTCTGCAGTTTGCCAGTGCACATCTGAATGACCCAGAGGAGAACTGGGTGAAAGTGTTGTGGCAAGATGAGACCAAAATCACGCTCTTTGGCATCAACTCAACTCGTTGTGTTTGGAGGAGGAGGAATGCTGCCTACGACCCCAAGAACACCATCCCCACCGTCAAACATGGAGGGGGATATATTATGCTTTGGGGGTGTTTTTCTGCTAAGGGGACAGGACACCTTCACCGCATCAAAGGGACGATGGACGGGACCATGTATCGTCAAATCTTGAGTGAGCACCTCCTTCCCTCAGCCAGGGCATTGAAAATGGGTTGAGGATGGGTATTCCAGCATGACAATGACCCAAAACACACGGCCAAGGCAACAAAGGAGTGGCTCAAGAAGAAGCACATTAAGGTCCTGGAGTGGCCTAGCCAGTCTCCAGACCTTAATCCCATCGAAAATCTGTGGAGGGAGCTGAAGGTTCAAGTAGCTACACATCAGCCTCGAACTCTTACTGACTTGGAGAGGATCTGCAAAGAGGAGTGGGACAAAATACCTCCTGAGATGTGTGCAAACCTGGTGGCCACCTACCAGAAACGCCTGACCTCTGTAATTGCCAACAAGGGTTTTGCCACCAAGTATTAAGTCATCTTTTGCAAAGGGATCAAATACTTATTTCACTCATTATAATACACATCAATCTCTGACTTTTGTCTTCTGGGTTTCTGGGGGTTTTCCTGTTGTTATTCTGTCTCTCGCAGCTACAATAAACCTACCAGTACCATTAAAATTATGGACTGGTCATTTCTTCGTCAGAGGGCAAATGGGCAAATTTAGCAGGGGATCAAATACTTCCCCCCCTCACTGTAATATAACAGGAGATCCCCATTATGAACTTTCTTGATGCTGGTACCAGCCGTGTCTCAAAAACATTTCCTGGAAGGCACTGAAGAGACATCCTGAGCGTCAAATACCTTGTGTAAATATCAGCGACTAATCTAGCGACTAATAACATCTAATCAACACCTGAATGGACGCCATCATGATAATAGTAAGGTAACTTTAAGACAGGAAGTAAACAAGGATAAACAGTTCAGTCACTGCTCACTAGATCCTTTCAACTTTTTATTAAGCAAAATAAACAAAATGGGAAATAGGCAGAAAACTCTTGGAAGAAACAACAGAATAGAAATACTGAAATTATAGGAATTGCTCATCTCAAAGATCCCTTCCTTCTCCATTAGAATGAATTGGCTGAAATTACCGTATTTTCGCTTCATAGGGCGCACCTCGTTTTAGAGGAGGAAACAAGATAAAAAATATTTTTTCTGGTTTTCCTCCTCTAAAAGCCCTGTTTTTATGGGGTTCAACTCACATTTCTGCAGCTTCTAAAGGAAAGGGAGCCTATTCTACAGTTTCCAGACAGATAATCTAATCAGCCAGTCACATGTTGCTGGGGAAACAAACAATCTCCCTCTGCAGCACATTCAACAAAGGAGGCCTGGGCAAGAGGGCGGGGCTGAAAGGGAGCCAGGACTCTTATCTCTCTCCCGATCTCTTGCTGATCAGCTGCTAAGCGGGGTCCTTTCAACACCCCCTTTTCTCTTTGTAAAATAAAAAGCATGATCCTCTTTTGGCCCCTGGGAAATTCAGCTCCAGGGACCACCATTCACTCCATAAGACGCACAGATATTTCCCCTTACTTTTTAGGAGGAAAAAAGTGCGTCTTATGGAGCAAAAAATACGGTAGTACAAAAACCCTAGATTTTCAATAGTTAGTTAGCTCTCCACGCTCCAAGAAAGAATTATTACTTAGCACTCCAAAGGAAACAACACAAGGACAAGTATACCTTCCCCCGCTCCATTTCTTGACTTGCTATTAGTGTGGGTTCTGTGGTGAAATTGCCATGCTCATTTTCTATAGGCTTTTGAGAATAGTTAGGGATTCTTTCACTCACTCTTTGCCTGCTTAAATTGTAATTTTGCCCTCTGAAGCAACATTTATCTATTCTGTCACTTTCATTTCATATAATACACCGAGATTTCTTTATTCCTCTGGTGTAGGAAGTTCTTGTGGGCATAAGGTAAAGGCCTATTCATAACGGACGCCCATCATAACTCTATCAAAGGATCCTAAACCTCTCAGTAGTGTGTGTATGAATACACATGAGTGTGGGACATGCATGTGAGTTCAGACATACATGCAATGTAACAATGTACTTCCTATAATACTCCACTGTGAGACTAATCAAAAATGGTTTCCTTACCCTAAAAGGGAGCATAGCCAACCATCCATCCAGTTCTCTGGAGACATCCATTGCTACAACCACTACATCAAGAACACTGAACTCAGGAAATTGTTGGCCCCCTTGGTCTTGTCAGTTGTGTAACTAGGGCAAAGTGACTGGTGCCCCAACACCAGACACAAGATCTGGGAAGAGGGGATGCAAAATCAGCTGCTGACAATGGTGTGTGTCTTAAAACAATTATGGGGAGGAAAAGGACTTCCACACCCATTCCCTGAAAGCCCCAGAACAGCACATGGAGGAAGGATAGGGGGGTTCATTTCATCTGAAACGCTTGCTCTGATGAAATGATTGCCTTAGTGCAACACTGAATTCCTCCCCAAAATAGCATGAATTTCACACATTCAAAGATAATCTTCATATTTTGTTATCAAAAAACAAAAACAAAATTAACATGATTAACATGATTATGTTTAGTTGTCTACTTATATGTTGTTAAACAGATACGAAAACCAATAAAAATTACTTATATAAAAAAAATCCACATGCAATTAGTAAAACCATTATAAACAGAGAATAATAGTTTTATTAATTCCATGTGGATCATAGTTTTAACTTCACTTAAGATATGCAGTGATAACTAAAACAAGTATTTAGTACCTTATTGCATCAACATGGTTTTATTTTCCACAGGCAACTTGAAATTAAACTAACGACAATTACATCAGTCCAGGCCTGTGAACAGCTCACCTGACTGCTTGTAGTCGTCGTCTTGTAGATTCTGTAATTCTTGGAGATACAGATTCTTCACAGCCTGAAGGAGATGAATTTGCATTCAAAGACCTCATTTGAGGCTTGGCTCTTGAAGAAGCATAGGGCCAGCGTGTTTCCTTTAATTGTTCTTCATCCATTTGAATGTCCTCAAGAATTTTCTCTTTGTTGGATGCTATATTTGGTGTACAGAGGTTGAAGGGTTCGCAGGCTGTAATGTGTTTCACATTCTTCTGTCTCTGAAGCCGCTTCAGGAATTTTTGATGTAAAATTTCAAAATCTGGGACCTTGGCTTTTGTCTTTGGTTTGTGTTCCACTTCTTTAGTAAGCTCAAGATGATTTTGCTGCCCATTCTTATTAATGCCTCTGTTTCCTAACCTGCTGTTAGGGAGAGACGAATTGCGCAGAAGCTCTTCTGATCTCATCTGAATTCTAATATCTCTATAAAGCTCTTCTTCCTTTAGCTTCTCATTAATTTCTGAACTATAAACAAATTTAGGAACTGGCTTTGCTTTGAATACTTTTGCTTTCTTTTCTGGTGAAGAAACGTCCTTCAACTGCATTTTCTTCATTTCTTTCTTTTGTGCTTCCCGCTCAATAAACTGAAATGGCTTTTGTGTAGCTAGAAGGACCGCTTGCCTCCTCTCTCTTAGTGACTTTCTACGTTCTTCATTTTGCTGCATAATATCATGATAGAGAGGGACAAAGACATAAGCAGGCACTGGATTGGCTCGGAATTTCTTTTGACATTCTGCTTCCTCCTCCAATTCTTTCTTCAGCAAGTTATTTTCCAGTTCAATCAGTGACTTTGACTTTATGTTCAGTTGTTTTATCTTGGCTTCTCTGATAGTCATCTGAAAAGGCTCAGGTATTGTGATCTTTGGGGACCACTTTTTTTTCTTCCTCCTGCTCTTCCTCAAAGTCTGTAATTTGGATAAAATACTTTGGTTGCAGTGAGAATAGTCCTCCAAAGACGACCCATCCCATGAATTTTCAGCTTGCTCCTTACCAAATGTTAGTGATCTGTCTTCAATGTCATTTTCTTCTAACTCTAATGCTTTATCAGATATATGAGATAAATCTGAATGAAAAGAATTGTTCAAATCAGACTCGGAAAATGATTTACACATATTCTGAGGTTGAAAAGGGCTTGGCTCCCAAGATCTGAAAGGAAATAAAAATGTGAAGGTTAGTTTTCTGCAAGCGGCAAAATATAACCAGACTGCTTTGATGAATAACAGAATGGAGGAGCATTTCAAGTCTAAAGAATCCCACCAGTATAGCAGGTTGGGCCTATGTGTCTGAGCTCATTGCCTTTGTTACCAGAAGCCTGAAAAATAGCTCTCCCCAAACTGGGTGATCAAAAGCAACTTAAACTGCATTTGTTCCTTATGATAAAATGTACAGTTTAGTGAAACATTTGTGTTAGGACCAAGCAACCGTAGGCTGGATGTCTGTGATCAGAAGTCACATCACTGGTCTCCTGTAAGACAGAGAATAGAAGTAAAAATAACAAATATTCCTATTAGCAAAACTGAAAATTAATTTTAGAAGACGCTCCCTAAGGAATATCTGCGGTGTGTTCTAAAACCTTTGGAAAACCCTAAGCAAAAGTAATTTGTTACTATGAATAGGGAGAGAGGCCATAGCTCATTAGCAGAGCATCTGCTTTGCATGCAGAATGTCCCAGCTTCAATCCTTGGAATTTTCAGGTGCTGCTGGGAGAGAAAGTGGAAATTCTGGAGAGCTGCTCCCAGGGGCTAGATGAATAAATGGACTGACTTGGTATTAAAGCAGCATACTATGTTCCTGAAGGATGCAGGTGGCGCTGTGGGTTAAACCACAGAGCCTAGGACTTGCCAATCAGAAGGTCGGCGGTTCGAATCCCCGCGACGTGGTGAGCTCCCGTTGCTCAGTCCCAGCTCCTGCCAACCTAGCAGTTTGAATGGTCAGGGGTCCCTTTACCTATGTTCCCGAACTGCAAAAAGATCAAACCTATCAATTCTTAAAGAAATCAGCCCTGAGTGCTCACTAGAAGGACAGATCCTGAAGTTGAGGCTGCAATACTTTGGCCACCTCATGAGAAGAGAAGACCCCCTGGAAAAGACCCTGATGTTGGGAAAGATGGAGGGCACAAGGAGAAGGGGACGACAGAGGACGAGATGGTTGGACAGTGTTCTCGAAGCGACTGGCATGAGTTTGGCCAGTGGAGGATAGGGGTGCCTGGCGTGCTCTGGTCCATGGGGTCATGAAGAGTCGGACACAACTGAACGACTGAACAACAACAAATGTTCCCGAAATTTCATTTCAGTCCCATTTCAGTATTTCTGTCCTAAACCATGGCTTCAGATTCTGGTGTAAGCAGGAAGCCTGGTTAGTCTTAGCATCAGCTAATACCACCATCCGATGTAATAGTTAATTGGTGCTAAATACCTAGGAAGAATTTACACTCCAGTACAAAAGGATCAAGTGGGGAAGAAAGTGGCTGCAACCCTGCACTCCCAATTGCTTAAGCATAGTTAAGCAACTAGCAGTGTTACACACTCTGTAACTCTGAAAGTTAAATTTCTGACATCTATATCTATATCTATATATAACCTATTGTACACCAAAATAGTTGAACCAATTCTGATATTTTCAGTAGGTTTAAGGAGTTTATCCTACAATTAAGGATATTTTCAAACAAATCAAGGCAAGAAACACACACACACTCACACTCTTCGCCGCCACCGCCGCCCCCACCCGTCCTCCAGCAGCAGCAGCAGCATCTGCTCTTGCCGCCTCCCTCCTCCCTGCAGGCCGAGGAGCCGCCTTGGGTCCCAGTGGACGCCCTGGCGGCTCAGCTGCTGCGCGACCAGTTCGTGCTGACGGCGCTGGAGCTGCAGACGGAGCTACTGGAGAGCGGCCGGGAGCTCCCCTGGCTGAGGGATTACTTCTCCAACCCGGGCAACTTCGAGTGCCAGGGAGGAGGAGGCTGCGCAGGGGGGGGGCGGCGCCCACCCCGAGAAAGCAATATATTTTCTAGCGCCCGTTAATTTAACGGGCTGCATTCAGCTAGTAGTATATAAAACACTGTTTTGGTGAGATTATCAGCATGCAGATTCCTCCATAATATACAGGCGACTATTTCGTGCAGGGGCTCCATTTCCAGCCCCTGCATGTGTCAGCAGAGCACACATAAGCACACCCCACCCCATTATGCCCTGTTCTGTTCTGTCCCCCCACCCCACCCATTCTGCCCTCTTCCGGGTCCAAAAGACCTGCGCGTCGGCAATTATATGTCAACCCCTAAAAGGGTTGCTGCTGCCTGTAACTACAATATTTAACACCTTCAGACACATAATACTACAAAAATAGATTATAAACCATACCTGTCATTCATACTATGGGTCACATCCTCATTTGTTAAAGGTTGAACATCTTTTAGATACAGTTTATTCCGATACATGTTTTCCAATTTTGCCATGGTCTCCAGGTGAGCGTACTTAAGCTCTTCCAGCTTTAAATAATATTCTTGATTTGAAAGGTACATTTTGGAGAGGTCTATCCAGTCTCTGCAATCGGCATGCCCAGTAGAACGCTGCTGTCTCTCAGGACTCAAACTATCCTAAAACAGAATATTATTATAATGTTTTCATTCCCGTTGGAGAAATAAGTATAAGATGCTAGTAATTTGGTCAAGTGGTAGGTGCCACAAACTGTGGTACTCAGCACTTCTCAGCATTGAAAATTGCTGAGACATGGTTAAAGTAGGGTCCAATCTGCATGACATCATCCTATAGCCAAAGTTGCTCAACTGTAATAAACATTTAAATCCATTTTTATTTCCAATTTCAAATGAATAATTGCATTTCATCAACAGATATACTACAACACTATGTACCTTTCTGGTTAGCTGCATGTAAACTCATTTCGACTCCTTTGATGTAAAGCTCATTAAGAGATTTGTGTAGGCTTGGTATACAAATACCATCTGGTTCCTATATAAGCCAACACTGTCTAAACAGCAGTGTCTGTGACTTACAAATTCTCAGAAACATTACCTATGCTAATGTCTTCAATCAAAATGCAATAAGAGAAGCAAAACCATTTAGAATTGATTCCATAGGTTTTCCTTTATTTAATACAATTTACCGTATATACCACTTGATTGTAAAAAAAAGCATGCAAGTTACAGAATTTAGAATGCTTCAAAACTTGCAGTGTTATTACCTTTGCAGTTGACAAATTTAAAAGTGCAAGCTTTTATTCTTAGAACACTACTACTCAATAAACAGGTTTTCAGTCTGCCACCTTTCTTGTTCTAAGTGACAGCACAGTGACATGATTGGCAGCAGAAAAGAGGGGAGGCAGGAAGACGACCCATGTGTCATAGAGCCTAATCCAACATACACAAAGACACACAGACTTTACAATATACACTCCCCTTCATGCCAGAGAGGAAAGCCAAACCTTAGCACGGCCTGGCAAGGTACAACTTCCACTCATACAGAACAAAACTGGACCTACAGCAATATCCGATTGTCAACATTTTGAGCCCAGGATATAAAAAAATGTCATGGTTACTCCCAACATCAGAAAGAACTGCCACCTCTGTTTAAAGCAAAAGTGCACAAGAGGCACATGTTTCACTAGCAGAGTTTTCATTGTGCTAATAAAAAGACTGCTGGTTAAATGTGTGCCAATCTGGCAGTCATTCAAGGCACAAGCATGGGTGATTTTGAGAGGAGTTGTCAACCTTTCTGTGTTTCTCTTTCTTATAAAGTGTATTTGGTTTAACAACTCTTTTTCTTAGCTGCTAGCATTTGTGATCACAGCTGGAAAAGCTTTAGTTGCTGATTTCTCCCAGTCATTGTCCTGCTGATAAAGACTTAAAGAGTCCAGGTTGTGGGGATGGGGAAGATACAATAATACTATTTCAGTTACAGGTAGGTAGCCATGTTGGTCTGCCATAGTCAAAACAAAATAAAAAATAAAAAAAATTCCTTCCAGTAGCACCTTAGAGACCAACTAAGTTTGTTCTTGGTATGCATGGTATCTGAAGAAGTGTGCATGCACACAAAAGCTCATACCAAGAACAAACTTAGTTGGTCTCTAAGGTGCTACTGGAAGGCTTTTTTATTTTTTATTTTGTTAATACTATTTCAGTGTTAATTAATCTAGTTAGATGGAGCTATACTGTGTTCTCTGGACAGTCTATCCCAAAGCCGTCTTGATTATATATATATATATTATATATATTCACAAATTAATGGGGTAGAGGGAAGAGAGGAGACACATCTCAAGAAGGACACAATCTGCTTTGCTTCCTAGCAAAGCACTTATGCAGAAACAAGGCAACAACTCTAACCAAACCTCCCTGGGAGTAAGTACCACTTAACCCAATAGGAGTTACTTCTGAGTTGACATAAACCGAATCCAAGACTTTTCTGTAGGGAGGTGAGGTTAAAGGGAGGGGACAGTTGTTTATCTGCTAATTAGTGGGTGGGAGCATTCTTTATTATTTGAGTACAGTTAAATGTTGTTTTGTTATTATTTACAAGGTGGTTGTGTTGCTTTTCATACATGTTACGTTAGACGATGTATTGATGTATGATTCCCCATGCCCCAATATTTTCCCTTCTCTTATGGCATTGTGTCCGTGACTGTAAGTCACTTTGAGATCTTCTTGTTAAAAAGCGACTAGTAAAGCTTAAAAAATAAGAGAAACATTTTTGTTTAGACAAGCCTACCCAGGTGATTGGAAAGTTGGGGTAATTTTAATCTGTTTCAGTATTTTAACTTCTGCATGTTTCAAACTATGGTTGTGGATTTTTTCTCGACTTTATGGTTTTATCTTTTTCTAAAAAGCTCCGAGGTTTTTAACACTCAAGCGGTGTATAAATTTTACGAAATGAACAAATGAACAAAAACAATAAGAAGATTTAACTTCCACCTAGCCTAAACCCCATCCCTGCTCTTTGGCAAAATAGTTGTTTACCTGCTAATTACGGGTCGGAGCATTTTTCATTCTTATTTTATGGTTATTGCATGTGTGTATAATAGACCTTCAGGCGACAAGGGACTATAAAGTTTATTTAATAATAATAAAAAATAAATAAAAGCAATGCGCTCCGCTCTTTTGCCTCAAGACTTGTAGCAAGTACATAGCACTTTTCCTGGAAAGAAAAGCGAAGGCCAGGGTAAAGGCTCCTCCTGCCGTTCCCTCCCGCGGCCACCAGGGGGCAGCAATCCGGTGACTGAGGCGGCAGCGGCCTCCCCCCCACTTTCAACCTACCTGCCGCTCGCCGCCCCCCGGCGCGGCCCTTCCGGTCTCCCTCTCGTAAAGCGCGACCGGTGCCCTGGTGCGCGGGTCTACCGGCGTGTGGAGGCAGGAGGCCGCGAGCAGGGCGGCTCGGTGGGCCGAGTCCATGGCTCTCTTCGAGCGGGGCAGCAGAAGGCCGCTTTGCCCGGCTCGGTTGCCAAGGCGACGGCGCTACGGCGGCTCCCACGGGACAGAAAGCCCTCGCCTGCTGGCGAACGCACGCTCTGGAGCCCCGGCTGTTCAAGAAAGGCGCTTTCCTGGAGAGGCGGGGCTCCGAGGCCAAGATGCCCTTCTCTTCCTTTCTCTTATCTCTTGCATTGTAGAGTTGGAAGGGACCCCAGGGGTCATCTAGTCCAACTCCCTGCCATGCCCACCGCATCCTGCCCACCGTTGTCCTTGGCTGGGCTCGAACCACCAACTTTCTGGTTATCATTCAGGCGCACTGACCCTAATATAAAGACGGACTCCTCCATTGTCTCCCGAGACAGACGCGTGCCAACGCAATCTATATGAGGCAACCTGTCCTGGTTGCTTTAGCTGAGATTCCTGCACTGCAGGGGATTGGACGAGGGTCACCCTCGGAACCCCTTCCAACTCTGCAGTTCTTTTTTTTTTAATATATTTTTATTTTGCACCATAAAAACAAAAGAAAAAAAAGAAAAATAAATACACTTTTGTCACATTTACACACTTTACATTATAGTTTAAACTCCGCCGAGTTTTCCGACTTCCTTCCATCCCTGCATTAGTTTTCTAGGTTACATCATTCTTCCGCTTTCTCTCAATTTTATCTAATTGTTCATATCCTAATATTACCACCCTCAATCCTTTATTCTCTCTGTTGCTTTGTAAGTATTTCACCACACCTGTAAGTGTTTACACATTTTTACCATCTTTTAAATATTCCAAAAATTTACTCCAATCTAATTGGAACTGCTGATCTCTTTGGTTTCTTATTCTGCCAGTTAATCTTGCCAATTCCGAATGTTCTAAAAGTTTCTTTCTCCAATCTGCTACCGTTGGTACATTCATCGTTTTCCAGTTTGGGGCTAGCAAAATTCTCGCTGCTGTGGTGGCATATAAGAAAAATCTTTGATCTCGCCTCTCAATCTCGTCCCCCACCAGTCCGGGTGTTATGTACTGAGCTGAATAGGATCCAAAATGCACCAGTCTGATTGGTCCTAGAACAATAGGATTGAGATTGCAGCAGTCTGACTGGTCCCAGAACAATAGGATTGAGATTGCAGCAGTCTGACTGGTCCCAGAACAATAGGATTGAGATTGCAGCAGTCTGACTGGTCCCAGAACAATAGGATTGAGATTGCAGCAGTCTGACTGGTCCCAGAACAATAGGATTGAGATTGCAGCAGTCTGACTGGTCCCAGAACAATAGGATTGAGATTGCAGCAGTCTGATTGGTCTGCAGGAGCCACCCAATCCAGCTCCAGGTGGAAGTGAATCCGCATTCCGATTGGCATACAGGAGTATCCCGGAATTAGCCAATCACGTGGGGCCCATTGTGTAAATAGTGTATATAAAGCAAACATTTTGGGGGAACTGCATTCCTCACTAATATGAGCTGAATAAAGAGCATGAACATCACACTGGACTCCGAGTATCTTTCACCGAGCAAAAAAGCTTCAGGTCTTTTTGGGAATGTGTATTGAAATATTTTTTTCATTTCATTATATATTGCCTCCCAAAATATTTTTACCTTATCACATACCCACCACAGTTCTATGACAATGGGAGGAGTAAAAGTGAATTTAAAAAATAAAAGAAATTTGGCCACTATTATTTCCCCCCACATTGTAGTGAGCATAGGCACTGATTTGTGCCTGGGCTCCCACAAATTTTTAATGGAGGAGCCACCACCGTCACCGCCCCCCCCCCAAGTTCCACTCTGCAGCATAGGGGTGCACACATCAGCACACACACACACCTGTGATGTGCGCAAGTGACAGCAGCAGGTTGTGTGAGGGATATTATTACTATAATTATTATTTATTTTAATTTACATATATATACCACCCTTCAATGAAGATCATCACAGGCAGGGCAGTTTACAGCATAAAGAACACAAAATACATAATTAATAGCAAAGCAAAACAGTGTATCATGTACACCTATCATAATTTCAGGGGCAGGGGCAAATAAGTATTTGTTCACTTTACTTGTATGCAGTTTTTTCCACACCCAAAAAGATAATCATGCTCAAAGCAGCTTACAACAAAGAAAACAGGAATACATTTCAAACACTAAAGCAATTTCATAACATAGCAAAACCATATCAAAAATAATACCTTACAAAAAAATCAAATTCCAATACTATATAGTAAGATAGAAGCATTCAGTAGCAAAAATAACAAGGGAGCTTCATAGTTTCACCTTAGTCCTAGAAACACCACTCTTGCATTGTATGTAAACTACCGGTATGAACTATACTATGATGTAGCCCACTGTTCATATATCTCTTTTGTAGATTAGTCAGTTTGTGTATTATTATTTTCGTTCTTTCACAAAGGAGCCAAAAATCATGAATAGCAGAATAGAATCATATAATCTTAGAGTTGGAAGGGACCCCAAGAGTCATCTAGTCCAACCCCCTGCAATGCAGGAATCTCAGCTAAAGCATCCATGACAGATGGCCATCCAACCTCTGTTTAGAAACCTCCAAAGAAGGAGAGTCCACCACCTCTTGTGGGAGTCTGTTCCACGGCTGAACAGCTCTTACTGTCAGAAAGTTTTCCGAATGTTTAGTAGGAATCTCCTTTCTTGCAACTTGAAGCCATGGGTTCGAGTCCTCCCCTCCAGAGCAGGAGCAAACAAGCATGCTCCCTCCTCCATGTGACAGCTCTTAAGATATTTGAAGATGGCTATCATATCTCCTCTCAGTCTCCTCTTTTCCAGGCTAAATATACCCAGCTCCTTCAAACACTCCTCATAAGGCTTGATTTCCAGACCCTTGATCATCTTGATTGCCTTCATCTGCACATGTTCCAGCTTGTCAACATGCTTCTTAAATTGTGGTGCCCAGAATTGGACACAGTATTCCAAGTGTGGTCTGACTAAGGCAGAATAGAGTGGTACTCTTACTTCCCTTGATCTGAACACTATACTTCTGTTGATCCAGCCTAGAATAGCATTCACTTTTTTTGCTACTGCATCACTGTTGACTCATCTTAAGCTTTTGGTCCACCAAGACCCCTAGATCCTTTTGACGTATACTGCTAGTAAGTCAGGTGTCCCCCATCCTGTATTTGTGCATCTGGTTCTTCCTGCCTAAGTGCAGAACCTGACATTTGTCCCTATTGAAATTCATTTTGTTAGCTTGAGTCCCGTTCTCCAATCTGTTATGGTCATTTTTGAATTTGATTTTGTCTTCTGCGCCATTGGCTACCCCTCCCAGTTTGGTGTCATCTGAAAATTTGATGAGCATCCCAATTCCTTAATCCAAGTCATTTATAAACACATTGAACAACAGGCCCAGGACAGAACCCTGCGCCACCCCACTTGTGACTTTCTCCAGGATGACAAGGAACCATAGTACTCTTTGGGTCTACCAACTGCAAATCCACCTAACAGTTACCTCATTCAACCCACATTTTACCAGGTTCCTTGCGAGACTATTATGGGGAACTTTGTCAAAAGCCTTACTAAAATCAAGATATACTGTGTCCACAGCATTCTCCTGATCCACCAAGTTTGTAATTCCATCAAATAAAGAAATGAGATTGGTCTGGCATGACTTATTTTTGAGAAACCTATTCTGGGTTTTAGTAATCACAGCATCCTTTTCCAAAAGCTCACAGGCTGACTGTTGAATTATCTGTTCTATGACCTTCCCTGGTATCAATGTCAAGTTCACCGGTCAGTAATTACCTGGGTCTTCCTTTCCCCCCTTTTTGAAGATGGGGACATTTGCCCACCTCCAGTGTGTAGGGACCTCACCTGTTCTCCAAGAATTCTCAATAGACAAAGGCTCTGAAATTACATCCACAAGCTCCTTTAGTACCCTTGGATGCAGCTCATCAGGCCCTGGAGATTTGAAGTCATTTAAAGTAGTCACTGCCTCTTTTCCTATCTTGAACTGCAGCTCCCTCCTTACATCATTTATTCTGTCATCACCAGGTTGGGCATCACTTTTCTTTTGGGTGAAGACAGAGGCAAATTAAGTGTCGAGTAGTTCCGCCATTTCTCTGTCACCCAATAGAATTTCTCCATGTTCCCTACGCAGAGGACCTACCACTTGCTTGTTCTTACTCTTACTTCAGACATAGCCAAATAAACTTTTTACAACAGCTCTCTATAAACTTAAAAGAGCTATTGCCTTATTTGGTTTCTATTGATGAAATACATTATCAGGGGTAGATCTCCACTCATTCTATGCTGTACAGCTATATTGTTTACCCAAGTTGAAGAGAGCCCTGGGTGATAGAGAAGATTTATGGTTACTCTGCCCTTGAACTGAGTTAGCTAACCATGTCTCCTTTGCTGAAAAGTAGCAATTGCATTGAAAATGGACAATACTGCAAGAGACCTTTCAGAAAATATGCACCTCAGCTTATTGTACAAGTATGATTTAATAGTGGCCAATGGCGGCACCGAATTAACGCATGTGCATTCTGCCCTATTGATTTGTATGCAGAGGTCCCAAATGAAACAGGAATTTGGGTGTTTCTCTAGTTTTCTTTCTATCCCTGCACATTACACTATTGTGCAATCATGTACACACTTGGGAGTAAGCTTAATTATACTCATAGTGGCTTACTTCCGAATAGATGTGTAACAGATTTCATTAAGAATATAAAAGCTGTTTTTATTAATTCAGATTATGACATTTATACCCCACCTTTCCTAGCTCAGCATGGTTTACATGGTTCTTCCCCTCCCAACTCTGCAAGGTCAGTTAGGCTGAAAGAGTGACAGGCCCAAGGCCATCCAGTAAGCTTCATGGCAGAGTGGCAATGCTGCTCTCCCACACCCAACACTCTAACCACTAAATTACACTGGCTTTTTTCAATGGCAACAGACAGCAAGTGTAGGCAGACTTGCTCAGGACAAATTGTAGAGGCAATTGTATTAGTTGTTGTAGGTTCTGTTGTTACAAAGTCTTGCGGCACCTTAGAAGACTGACCTAGATTTATGGTACAAGAGCTCATGTCACCAGCAGCATGAACTGATGCAAGTTCTGACGCCATTCGTTTTAGACGTTTAATTAAAGCTGAAATGAAAACACGTCGTCTCAGCTGAAGCATATTATGTGGAATTACTGACAGGCGAGAAACACACATTACTTCCATCCTTATCCAGAAAACCCTTTGGCTTGTCTTCTGTTAAGTTTTGACTTTGAGTTTGAAGCTACCATGGCTTACTGCCTAGCATAACTATTAACATTTTTAAGTGACTGATCAGTGGAAATCAAGAGTGGCAACTTTGGTTTCTGTGGCAATACTGGCTTCTGTAGATTCTACATGAGGGATGAGGGAGTGGCAGCCCTCCTGGCTGATGGAAGTTGGGAATTCAACAGCTGCAGACTACTGCAATGCACTCTGTGGGGCTGCCCTTGAAGACTATCTGAAAGCTGGTGGTATAGAATGCATCCACCAGGCTTCTGAGCAATACTGTAAAGTGGGATCATATCTCACTAATGGAAGCGTATTTACTTACTGGGCCCAATTTCAGATTTTGACTCCAATATGTACACCCTAGAAAATTCTTTTAAGTAGCACCTTAGAGACCAACTGTGTTTGTTCTTGGTATGAGCTTTCGTGTGCATGCACACTTCTTCAGATAAGTGTGCATGCACACGAAAGCTCATACCAAGAAAAAACACAGTTGGTCTCTAAGGTGCTACTTAAAAGAATTTTCTATTTTGTTTCAACTATGGCAGACCAACACGGCTACCCACCTGTATGTACACCCTGTATGGCCTGGACCAAAGTACTTGGAAAAGGACCCTGGTCAGTCCAAGTCTTAAAATCTGGGAGACTCTACATATGCTTATCTACAATTGTGGGACATTATACACAGCCTTCTTTGTTGTGGCACACCACTTGCAGAAACTCATTCCCGCCCCACTTCAGTACTAGTATGTATGCCCCCTTCATTACCAGCATTTCATTGCCAAGTGGAAATGTCTTTTCTTCCATTCAATATCTGAGCAGGGGTGGGCAGAGATCAGCTTTGTTCACTGTAATACTCTAGACTTTGAAATTGGTATGAGATGATTGGATCCTATACACTGCCCTTGGGATGAAGGGTGGTTTAGAAATTTAACCAACCAATGAATAACTAACAAATATACATCTGGAGAGCCGCAGCTTTCCCAAACCTGATGAACATGTTTTTATGAGCAAATGTTTTTAAATACTGGTAATCTTACCATTGGGCAACTTCTTACACATCTCTTTGTCTGAGAAATCTCTGCATGCCAATCAAGGAATCCTTGCAAATTGCAAAGAGATTATGGGACATGTGGGATATAAAGCTGTCAGTCAAGTCCAACATCCCGTGAGGACTAACTGCCTCTATGTGGCAGGCAGTTTTGTCAGTTGGTTGGTTGGTCGGTTGCTGCAAGGAGTGTTAGCTCGGATGCAGTCTTCTCATGACTCACTACTATCTAGTATATAGTTTATCAGTTATGTAACCAAAGCCTGCCTTCGGGAACAACTTTGTAAACCTGAATGAATCTGATAGTAAAGTAGTTTATGTTAGTATGATTCAGATTCATGTGTGTTTTCTTTAAGAGGGACAGAAAGGGATTATCAACCAGGAAGGTATAATTATTGATAGGACTCAAACGAGTTAGCAACCTGTTTGTCACTGCATAAACTCAAAACACGGGATCGTTTAAACTCTGCAGTTCAAAAGCATGTCAAAGTGCAAGTAGATAAATAGGTACTGCTCCGGTGGGAAGGTAAACCGTGTTTCCGTGTGCTGCTCTGGCCACATGACCCGGAAGCTGTACGCCGGCTCCCTCGGCCAGTAAAGCGAGATGAGCACTGCAACCCCAGAGTCGTCTGCGACTGGACCTAATGGCCAGGGGTCCCTTTACCTTTAAAATTATATAAACATTCCCACAGGGCATGCCAATTACAGCAAGATACCACCCGTAGTGTGTATGCACAAAATGCCCTCTATTCTATTGTACCTGCAGGGGAAGAGCCAGGTCCACTGTTACTAATCTTTTCCTGTGGAAACCCATAATTTTGAGAACCCCCAGCACTCCTTATGGTGTGAAAGCTACCAATGTAGCAAATATTCCAGAACGTGAAGAAATCCCCAAATGTGAAAAATAATTTGTTTTTATTCTGTCTTAACACTCTCCAGTTTTAACTCTAACAGTATCAATTGTTGTAAACTGCCCCGGGGGAGGGGTGCTGTGTTTAGCTATAAAGACAATGTAAACAAGATATGCCTTGAGAATTTAAGGTTTTATTAATTTAAGTTGACAAGTATAAATGAAATGTAACTGGGAGTTATGCAGATGTCCAGTGAAGGAGCTGCATTCCAAACTTGCGACACTGTGCTGAGCTGCACTGTCTGTTTCTTTAGTCATCTCATCGAGTATTCACCTGCAAAGAGAAACAGAATGGTATGGAATGATACTTTTCATTACCTTCATACGTCTCTGCATCACCAACATTATTTTGTATCGTTGTTTTTTATCCAGCATTAATCTACACTTTCACTAAGTTATTTGTCTCTTTAAATCTGAACAGCAACTTTCATCATTTAGTTACAAATGCAGCATGTTAACTTGCAGATTCACATTATGATATAATAGGAATTGTCATTTAACATTTGCTAACAGCTATGAAATATCCATTTGTGAGAATGTTAGCCATTAAGTGTAACTTACCACATCATCAATCTTAAGAATACTGCGGACTGTTTCTGTCGCTAGGGTCAGAGCACTGATGGAAACCAACAGAGGTTGGACCACCAATTCTTCCAGAATATTGGAAATTCCACCCTACAAATTAAAAATGGAAACCTCAGTTTATAAACGAATTACCAGCATAAATTACATGAAATTATGTATCTCAACATTTTCATTCTGGAGAAATGCACTTCTGCCTCACCAGGTGGCCAATCAACTCACTTAATCATACTCACATCCAAGTTTACAAGTGTTTTTGAGCATGCTGTACATGATCTCAGCTTGTAGGAAGGAACAAATATTCTTGTGAAGTATATGAGGCTCTTATGGCATGAAGCCAAGGAATATATTTAATTATACTAATTCTAGTTGAACTAGTCTCAAAATAATCAAATATTTTATAGTACTATGTTAATCTTTACCATTTTTACTAAAACTGCAATAAACTGTGCAATCAAGTTATATATATATATAATTATTTTTGTGACACCAGTAAAATGTCATAATAAAAAAACAACAGACTTCTCAGTTGTTACATAGTAGGTTTCCATCAAAGATTAAATTTCACAACATGAAAATAAAAGCAAGCCACTTTTTCTGTTGCTTAAATCTGGGCAATAAAAGGTCACTTTTGATGGATCTACAAACAGAGCCAAATATTTAATTCTTGGTTCCTTGCTTCAGTAACCCGCAATGATCAATTATCTCTAGGTACATTCCACTATCAAGCTTCAAAAACCACACTGACATTTTTCAAACATACCGTAAGTAAAGCGAAGTTCCAATGAGTAGCTCTTGCATTTAAGATAAAGTTTTATATTTTGGAACCAACTGGACCAAGATCCATGTTGAATGAATCTATCTGAGTCTATGTTTAAGTTCCAACTGGACCCTGTATCACTAGATTTGTTTTTATGATACCATTTTATGTTGATTTGTATTGCTTGTACACCACTTAGAATTTTAAAAAATATTAAACAACTCAGAAATAAACAAAATAAAAATACATTTAGCAACTGTCACAGCTGAAGAGCAAAATACCGTATTTTTCGCTCCATAGGACACACCGGACCATAGGGCGCACCTCATTTTTAGAGGAGGAAACAAGAAAAAAATATTTTTCTGGTTTTCCTCCTCTAAAAGCCCTGGTTTTTTTGGTATTTTTGAGGATCAGCTAAAAGTTTTGCAGCTTTTTTGCAAAGGGAAAAGCCCTGGGTTTTTTTTTGTTTTGTTTTTGAGGATCAGCTAAAGGTTTTGCAGCTTTTTTTGCAAAGGGGGAAAAGCAAAGAGGAAAAGCCCCATTTTTATGGGGTTTAACTCACATTTCTGCAGCTGCTAAAGGAAAGGGAGCCATTTCTACTGTTTCCAGACAGATAATCTAATCAGCCAGTCACATGTCCTGGGGAAACCAACAGCCTCCCTCTGCTGCAGCACATTCAACAATGGAGGGCGGGGCTGAAAGGGAGCTGGGACTCTTATCTCTCTCCCAATCTCTTGCTGATCAGCTGCTGAGCGGGTCCTTTCAACACTCCCTTTTCTCTTTGTAAAATAAAAAACAATCTGCTTTTGGCCCCTGGGCAATTCAGCTCCAGGGACCACCATTCGCTCCATAAGACGCACAGGTATTTCCCCTTACTTTTTAGGAGGAAAAAAGTGTGTCTTATGGAGCGAAAAATACGGTAGGCTTGAGAATGCAAGTGGATTTTATGTCAATGCTGTTTTTATGAAACTGGGTATATTAACTGGGGTCAACATTTCATCTCTGACTTCTGATGAATCAATACCATGTAAATGGAATGCAACCCAAGAGATTCCTCTATTGTATTTCTTTGCAGAGGCTGCCAATTATTATTGAAATTACACTTAGTAGTAGTACTCTGCGCACCTGACTGGGTTGCCCCAGCCACTGTTGGCAGTGCAGGCACCTGCTGTTCATGAGTCCAGCTACCCTATTTCAAACCTGGTTTTCTATTCAACCAGCCAAACCACCCCAACCACCAGTCAGCATTTTGTGGCCACTAATCAAGTTCAATCATAATCAGGCTGTTTCTAGGGAGCCCCCCCCCCAGATTCTTTTGCCTTTAATTATATCCTGTACCTCAGCGATCCACAAAAAACATTTTGATATCTCTCTGTTCTGCACAGATGGTACCATTTTGGCTACATGTAAAATTACACTCACAGGTGTAACACCAGAAATAGAGAAAACAAATATATGATATTTTGACTGTTCCTTTGAGTTATGCATAATGCAGTTAGCAGCATACAATAAACTACATAATGAACTCCAATATAAAAACTAAATTCTATTGAATAATATACAATAATATGTATTTGCTTTGTCTCACCACTTTGCATCTTACCTTTCTGACATTAATTCCTGCAGTTCTCTCTCCTTGTGCATGTCTGTTTCTCAACTCAGTCACAGTAGAAATAGGATTAAGGCCTGCATTTTCAGCCAGGGTGGATGGAATTATTTCCAATGCCTCTCCATAAGCACGTACACAATAAGACTCCATGCCACTCAAGGTGCGAGAATATTCATCCAAGCGTAAGGCCAACTCTATTTCTGGTGCTCCACCACCTGCAATCAGGGCTCTGAAATTACAATTTTGCAGTTTGAAAATGTTAACAAAAGGCACTTGTAAAGTTGAATGGTGACTTTACTGGTCTATAAATCTTATACATTACCTTTTCTTTACCAAACAGCGTATGACACATAAAGCATCATGAATTGAACGTTCAGCTTCTTCAATTACTAGTTTGTTGGAGCCACGGACCACAATTGTTACCGTTTTTCCAGGGCTAGCACAACCTGTAATCTGCAGGACAAAAACAGCGTTCACTGCAATATTTAGAGAATTAGCAGCACTGCTCCTATGGACCCCACCCCACCCCACCCCAAGAGGGTGAATAAAGCACCCCCAAAGGCCATTCTAGATCCTATTGAGCAGAAAGAATTGACTCCAATGTCCGGACAATCCCAATGGAGATGAATAAAGTTCTTGATCAGATGGGAAGAGGATGACAATCATGCATGTCCATCAGACCACCTAAAATACTGTGATGCCTGCTTGGGGCTGCTCTTCAGATTGTTGGAAGCTTCAACCATTGAGAAATGTAGCAGTCTACTCCCCTATAGGGCTGTATCAGCAGAAGCATATTCCCCCAGTGTTCCATTAATGGTGTGTTGTACAGGCTAACTATGTATAAGTGGCTTGGCCCATCACAAATTAGAGGTGTCTGTCTTCCGCGAGTCCTGATACAATCTCCTGGTACCAATAAAGGGTGGACTATCTTTTTGCCAAGTGAAGATGAGAGCCTCAATGAGGAATGTTCACAGTAGTCCAAAAGTTATGAAAATACCCCACAGTAAAGCTTCAGCATAATTTCTTTTGGGAATAAGCACTGTGATAGAGGGATCATTAACTCTAAGGTGGTGAGGTTTCATTCTGTGTGGAAGGTTGTGTTTCACACATTACTATTAGTGTTACTATTAGTATACAAAGTACTTGATACAGTCGTACCTCAGAAGTTGAACAGAATCCATTCCAGAAGTCCGTTAGACTTCCAAATCGTTCAGAAACCAAGGCACAGCTTCTGATTGGCTGCAGGAAGGTCTTGCAGCCAATCGGAAGCAGCGGAACCCACGTCAGACTTTCGGGTTCCAAAGAACATTCGCAAACTGGAACAATAACTTCCAGGTTTGCGGCATTCAGGAGCCAAAACGTTCAACTCACAAGGCGTTCGGCGTCTAAGGTACAACTGTAACTTGGGACCAGTTTACCTACGAGATTGCCTTACCAAACATGTGCCCACTTGACAACTTCCATCAGTGGAACTGGCACTACTACAGGTGCCACATAATACCCCTTCCACATTTTTAATAACACAATAGTTTAGTGTGGAACTCCCTGCCTATTTATATCAAACAATAGATACACTTTCACTGTACAGTTGTACCTTGGAAGTCGAACAGAATCTGTTCCTAAGTCCATTCGAGTTACAAAACGTTTGAAAACCAAATCGCAGCTTCTGAGTGGCTGCAGGAAGCCACGGAAGCCCTGTCAAGACGTTTGGTTTTTTTTTAAAAATGGTTGCAAACAGGAACAATCACTTCTGGGTTTGCAGCATTCAGGAGCCAAAACACCCGAGTTCCAAGGTGTTCGGGATCCAAGGTACGACTGTATTTGTTTTGGGCTCAATTAAAGACATTCTTGTTTATACAAGCCTAACCAAATGCTTGGGAATGATATGAATTTTAAGCTTAGTCTTTTTAACTTCTTGGATGTTTTAATGCAGGTGGTCCAACACACAGCCCAGGGGCCGTCTGCCACCCTTGAGGCCTTTCTGGCGGCTCCCTGCAACATTTGACCCCCTCTCCGTCCCACTTTCCCAAAGCTGGGTAAGCAAGGCTTTGGGAAGGAGGCATGAGGGCTGACAGGGACCTAGAGTATGAAAAGTTGGACCTCCTTGTTCTGATGTATTGTATTTTTTTAAAATCTTGATTTTATGGTTTTATCTTTTTGTAAACCGTTTTAAGGGTTTTTTTTACAATCAAGCGATGTATACATTTTATGAAAATGAAATGAAAATTACTTCCTCAAGTGTCATAAAGAAGCAAGCTAAATAGGAGTTCTGCTTACCTTTACTAGCTTTCCAGATCCATTTAAATTGACCTCTTCTGCCAGTTCAGCAGATCCCAGCATATCCCCAGTAAACTGATCAATATGAGCAACTGGCTTAGTTCCAATGGTCTTTTAAAAAATAAATCAACACAGGGACCATAGATTAAAAAGGTATGATATAGTTCAGTATGCTATACTTTACACTCAGGCGGCAATCCTATATCCATTTACCCGGGAAGAAGTACCATTAAATTTGGTGGGACTTACTTCCGACTACTCATGTATAAGCTTAAAGTAAGACAGTTTACAGCTGCATCTTTATAAGCAAGATGACACATTACTATTTCTTTGGGAAGAAGGGAGGCAAATAGAGCCTACTAATTCTTTCACGTATTATTTCCTCCCACAGCCTACATATAAAGTGTGTAACTAATTCCAAAGCAGCGCCAATCAGTATTATGACCAATTTCAATTACTTTTTTCATCATATCAAAAAAGAGGTGACCTCTTATACAGTGAAAACCTCAAATCGGTTTTCTCCACTAATTAATCATTCCGGCGAAGAGGTAAATGTAGGGGCTACAGGCAAAGAGAAGAGTCCCTCCAGTGGAGAACGAGCTTCCTCCCCTTGGCTGGGTTTACCCACCTCCTCAGCTCAAAATGCTCCTTCAGAGCCGTCCACCCTGCCACAGAAGTCCAGCGAAATTGGGGGGCCAACAGAGGCAGAGACAGGTTTAGATGATGGCTTGGGTCTACATCAACTTGAACAATAACCCGAACTTTACACTGCATTTTTAAAAGCATTAATGGCCTAACTACCCAGATAGACAAGCTCCTACAAGCACTTTCTACCCGTCTACCTATCCTGACTGACCTGCCTAATTCACACCAGTTCCACCATTTGCATGGTGAGCCGCCAAAGGACCTCCAAAGCCAGCTAAAACGGCCAAATGAAAGTGGATACTCCCCCCCAAGTCCGCCTGGCAAATAATCACTCCTACTTCTACCGGACAGGATATGCTTAACTATATATAACGGGGTCCCTGGGGTCCCAAGATGGACTAATCAGAACTTGGCAAAAGAACACCTATGTGCCCTTCTACATATCCCTTCATCACAAATAGACCTTACCTCTGTGGACTTCTTAAACTCCACCCCCAGGTTCACCAAAGTTTTTTTCCCCCATCAAATATTCACCTACAGCAAAACTAGTTAACAGCTCCTCCTTACCTTACATATAAACTCAATGTCTTCTCTTTCAATATCCTTAATCACCATTATCTTCATTTTGTTCAAGAAATGTAGTGCCAGATCACTCAGAGCATCCCTGAAATCAACACAGTGAATGAGCTAGAAAATCAACCAGAATCACAGCAGCGTTATTAGTGATGGGCAAGCTGCTCTGGTCAGACTCAGAATTTCCCAAGACCCATAGCATACCTTTATTTATCCTGAGCCCAACTGGATGTCATGAAGTGCATCATTGGTTTGAAGCTTTTCCTAAATCTCTCCAAAAGGCCTACAAGCCCTCTCCCTCTCTACTTCCCACTTTACTCAAATTGCTGCTTCAGCAGCGGACTAGAGTGTGTTCTTCCCATCACCTGACATAATAGGTAGTTGGACCAGACATTCAACACATGTGTGGGTGAAATCTGACAGCTGGTCAGAGCCACACATGTGGCTGAATGTCTGGTCCACCAGCCAGATTCAGTTGCCTGCCCCTGGTTAAAGGAATACATTTCAGAGCTTGCTCTTAAACTTTATCACACCATGAACAATTTTAATCCCAAATATCATTCATTCTTCAACAGCAAGCACATTGGTGGAATAAACATACCGCAGAATAGATTTCTGAATGAGCAGCACATTGCATCCTGTCTTCTTAATTTGCTTAACTAAATTGAGAATGTAAGCTCTCTCTTCACGCAAGACTCTGTCCATTTGAGTGTAGTCAGAAACAACAATTTGGTTATCCATCTAACAGGAGAAGAAGCATAATAAAGCTTAACTAAGCATCTAAATCAGAGATAAGGCATTGTGATACAACTCCCACCATTCCTTACTATTGGCCATGTTGCCTGGGACTGATGGCAGTTGGAACCCAGTGACATATTGGAGGAAGCATGCTGGCTACCCTTAATCAAAATTTCTTTATGTCTACAATCAAAGCATTCAGTTGCAAGCTAAGCAGTAAGATGCCCTCTTAAGCTTAGTTTATAGAAGAATATGCCACTAATGACTATTTCTTTTATGCTAAGACCTCTTTTTCAGGCTTAAACTGAAGAGATATAGTGGGCCATTAGTTCCTTGCTGATTGCTGGTATTCTTGCAAAGAACGCTAGCCAACAAGGCCCTAGTTTGGAGCCTCTTGTGTTCTTAACAGGAAACCTTAACCTTAACTGGTATTTAACACCAGTAAAGTTAGCAAAAATATATCATGGTTCATGTAACAAATGTTGGAAATGCAAGCAAATAGAAGGTACCTTCTTTCATATGTGGTGGACATGCCCAAAAGTAGGAGACTTCTGGGAGAAAATATATAATGAATTGAAAAAAGTGTTGAAAAACACATTTAGTAAGAAACCAGAGGCCTTCTTACTGGGCATGGTAAATCATGAAATCCCAAAAGAGGATAGGACAGTCTTTATGTATGCCACAACAGCTGCAAGGATTTTACTAGCTAAAAACTGGAAAACTGAAGAGAAACCTAAGGTGGAAGATTGGCAAATGAAAATGATCGACTATATGGAACTCGCAGAACTGACCAGGAAACTACGAGACCAGAGGGACGAAGCGGTACAGAAAGATTGGAAGAAATTTAAAGAATATTTGAAAAACCATGCTAAGATTAGTATTTAAGAATTGAACTAGAAGAATTGATAGGCTACAAATATGGAAAATAGATAAGACTAAGTAAGATAGAAGTTTGATACGGAAAATAGATTTAGAATAAGATTAGGTGTAATTGATGATTATATAATGTTAAGCATTTACTAACGATGTTATACAGTGAACGCAGAAGGAGAGGACGTGAGGAAGTCAAATAACAATGTTAAGGAATAGAATGATTATAGCTATTATAGATGTTTTTTGTTTTTGTATCCTTTTTGGTCTTTGTATTTTGTATAATTTTTGTTATAGTGTGTAGTGTTTGTTTGTAATGTTTGTGTTTTATTGTTGAAAAACTTAATAAAAATTTATTTTTTAAAAAAGGAAACCTTAACAAAGATTTGACTGTTAAAAGCAAGAGTGCTTAAGATCTGATATGCTGTTGGATCACATAAAATCTATGTCAGCAACCGATCATACAAGTCAGCCCACCCCTATTTTAAGTTTTTGACATGTAATTCTATTCATAATGTAAAATAAAACAACATACTGTTAGCATACTTAGAATTTTTAAAAAGTTGCAATCAACATGTAAAGATAGCTCATAATGATGTAGACGTAACAAATTAAACAAAGCAACTTACATCTGTTTTTGGAGCTGACAAGCAAAATTGAATGAGACCTATCTTAGCTTTTTCAACTCTGGTTATACCACCATTGGACACTTTCTGGGTGAGGACCAGCCCTTCAACCAATTCACAGTCATCAATTGTTCCTCTAGAAAGAAGTATTGAAAGAGTAAGCTAGCACAATAATAATTAAAATAAATAGGTTACAGAATTTGTATTTTGAGGTTACAACTTACCCGAGCTTTTTAACAATTTTGATGTCTCTAAGATCCACACCGCTAGCTGTATTTGGATCTATCACCTTCATCACAGCGTCCACACTCATTGGAGAAAGCAAACTAGAATACTGTGATACAACCTGCAGGGATTTAGCGAAGACCCACATTTTACTTTGGATGTTTTCATTGGTTTTGCACATTTCCATAAGAACTTCCACCAACTGATCTGAATTTCAATCTACCTAACAGTTACATTAAATTAAACAGAGATCAACAGTTTACATTGTTTCTTTGTAGGACTTATAACAGTAAGTAATTGTCATGTTGTTTTCTTAATTTTTCTTTTCTTATCTAAGCAGAACCAGAGAGCAGTATGGAGGTTGCAATTCCCATTCTGAATCTCTAAATAAATCTCTGACTCAGCAACACAATTTTAGTGGTGAAGGTAAAGAGCAGCAGGGCAAGATCTAAGTGGAAAGAATACTCTTTTCTGGCCAGTGCAGCTGGAATTTTCACTATTAAACGGCAACATTGCAAGTAAATAATGATGCCACAAGCATTCAAAGGACCCTGCAGAGGGAACACCTCTCTTTAAATGCTAGCAAGCAGGGTCAGGGCACCACCATAAAACATTCCTCTCAAGAAATGCCAGGCACTTCTAAGTAATTGAAGCATTCAATTCTAAGTAATTGAAGCGGTTGGAGGATGGATGGCAGCTAACAGATTGAGGTTGAATCCTGACAAGACAGAAGTACTGTTTTTAGGGGACAGGAGGAGGGCAGGTGTGGAGGACTCCCTGGTCCTGAATGGGGTAACTGTGCCCCTGAAGGACCAGGTGCGCAGCCTGGGAGTCATTTTGGACTCACAGCTGTCCATGGAGGCGCAGGTAAATTCCGAGTCCAGGGCAGCTGTCTACCAGCTCCATCTGGTACGCAGGCTGAGACCCTACCTGCCTGCAGACTGTCTCACCAGAGTGGTGCATGCTTTGATTATCTCCCGCTTGGACTACTGCAATGCGCTCTATGTGGGGCTACTTTTGAAGGTGACCCAGAAACTGCAATTAATTCAGAATGCGGCAGCTAGACTGGTGACTGGGAGTGGCCGCCGGGACCACATAACACCGCTCCTGAGAGATCTACATTGGCTCCCAGTACGTTTCCGAGCACAATTCAAAGTGTTGGTGCTGACCTTTAAAGCCCTAAACGGCCTCGGTCCTGTATACCTGAAGGAGCGTCTCCACCCCCATCATTCAGCCTGGACACTGAGATCCAGTGCCGAGGGCCTTCTGGCAGTTCCCTCACTGCGAGAAGCAAAGCAGAACCAGGCAGAGGGCCTTCTCGGTAGTGGCGCCCGCCCTGTGGAACTCCCTCCCTTCAGATGTCAAAGAGATAGACAATTTAGAGGACATCTGAACGCAGCCCTGTTACGGAAGCTTTTAATATGTGATATTTTAATGCAGTGTTTTTCAACCACTGTTCCGTGGCACACTAGTGTGCCGCGAAATGTTGCCTGGTGTGCCGTGGGAAAAATTGAAAAATTACTTTATATATAGTCAATATAGGCACAGAGTTTTTTTTTTTTTTAACATTTTCTAATGGTGGTGTGCCTCGTGATTTTTTTCATGAAACAAGTGTGCCTTTGCCCAAAAAA
Source organism: Lacerta agilis (assembly GCF_009819535.1). Classification (NCBI taxonomy): domain Eukaryota; kingdom Metazoa; phylum Chordata; class Lepidosauria; order Squamata; family Lacertidae; genus Lacerta; species Lacerta agilis. The sequence continues at coordinate 3,174,145 of NC_046314.1, read as the reverse complement.
GGTTGAAAAACACTGTTTTAATGTATTTGATTTTTGTTGGAAGCCGCCCAGAGTGGCTGGGAAATCCAGCCAGATGGGCGTGGTACTACTACTACTACTAATTATTATTATTATTATTCCCAATATTACTGTAAGGATGGTACAAGCTTTGGTCTCACTTATTAGTTAATACAGTTGCATGCAACTTATATTTAAAGCACGAGCTAGACATGCTGTAACCACATACGACACAAGTTACCCACCTTTGAGTTCAGAGCAGTAGCTGCATTGTTAAGTAGGGTTTCTCTGTCACTCAGCTCAACAGGCTGCCCCATGCTGGTCAAGATCTCAGTACCTTTATCCAATGCCTTCTGGAATGACTCAGAGATGATTGTGGGGTGAATTCCTAGTAAACAGTTTGATTTAAGTTTATTTAACAACACTTAAAAACAAGTCATTGGGGGTGAAGTTTCCAGATGAATTAGCATACAAAATATGCTTTGCAATATTGCACATTAATATAGCTCACATCCACTCATTGCCCTTAATCCTGAATATTAAACTGGTTGACAAATGAACTTTAGCAATAGAATTCCAAACCTTCCACTGCCTTGACTAAAAGAAAACACTAATCATCCATTTTAGCTGGACCCCACGCCCATTATTTTAGAGAAAACACAATGCATGAAACCACACTTTAGGCCCATCATAAAAGTGATTGTTTCTTTTTCTAATTAAGATCCAATTCCTTTAAAAAAAAAAACCTAATAAAATTATAATAAAGTTTGCTAGAATATTTTCCTTCGTCATATCCTGATCTATCATCATCATCATCATCATCATTATTATTACTAACCTCCAAAAACTTTGTATCACTGAACATATACACAAAAATCCATTCAGGGGGAGATATGTTACAATTACCACAGGTAAGTAATAGTGCCAATACAAAAATTTAGATACATCCAATAGTCGTATGATGTCAGGAGTAGGGCTGGGCAGTATTTGATTTTCAACATGGCGATATATCACCAGCTAAACATTGTGATACACTGATATATCATGATGTCAGAAATAAGGATGGAGCCATGTACAGGCATTGGCTGGCTTCACTCCCCCCCCCCCCATATTGTTATTTTTACATGGCACGCACACACACACATACACACAATGATTCACAATATATTGCCATGTCAAAAACTGTGAAGCTGATATCACGATATGGACTTCAAACTGGCTTTTGATGATATATCAACGTATCCAAAAAACAGAAAGTCCAAAATAGACAACCACCTGCCCCCTTCCCTCCCAACTAGTACACACACTAGGGAAAAGAAAACATGTATGCTATACTTAGGACCACACAGGTGTTTATATCTTCAGTTTTATCTTTCAATTTCATCCTTTTGAGTCTCCATTTATTTCATATGCCAAAATGACCTATGTATTTTTTTTAAAAAAGTGAAACCTACCTTTCTGAAGGAGTCTGGAACAAGCATCTAACAGAGCTCCGGCAATGACAACAACAGAAGTAGTGCCATCCCCAGCTTCAATGTCTTGCGCTTTGGATAACTCCACCAGCTGTGTGTTGCCAAATGTTAAAAAAAAAATTATTTATCCTAAATTGCAAGAAAAAATGCAATAACAAAAAATAATATTCTGTGATTAACAGTATACTGAATATGCTGCAAAACCTCACTGCAGTAACTCTGGGGAAGTATTAATCCAGTTGACATCAGTGCTGCCCCCGAACGCAGCAGATCTAGCTTACCACATTTTGAGGAAATTGAAGTTAATACATATTAGCATCTAATGAAATCTCTCAACCAGTGCTAGAAACTGAGATATGAAAGCTAGGAGCTAAATGGCACCATAAAACTAGGTTATGGGTGCAACAACGGAATGTCTAGGCACTGTTTTTACAACAAGAATACAAAGTTGAAAATGAACTGCAGCTAAAATATTGTGCTCATTTTCCACATGGTCTAGTCCTTCCCCTGCCTAACCCCTAATATTATTAAGAGGGTCTCTTCTACAGTCTTCAGAGAGTAGCTGAAAGTGGGGAGGCAGAAAAAGGTCCTCCTTTTCTTCCACTCTGCAGTTTTAATCTGAAATCTTAGGTGCAATACTGTGCCAGAACTCAGAAACTGCTTGCGCTAATGAAATTCCGTCACAAAATGCACCTAGAACAATGGGAGTTTCGAACACCGCTCTCAACCCTATGTTAAACCATTAAGTGCAGAACATAAGATTACCTAACTGCACCACTTGAAGAAATGTTTTTAAATATTGGTTATGGGTGATATCCAATGTCATACTCAAGAGTAGACGCAACTGGGTTTGATTTAGCTGTCACTCATCAATTATATGCTCTTCTTGCCAAGGGGCACTCTGGTCAAATACTATAATAATTTAATTCATGCCACTCAGCCTGAAAATCCATTGTAACAATCTGTCACAGTGAACATTAAATTTTACCTAGAATGTTCTGGCAATGGCCATTTGTCTATTGTTACTTGGAATGGTACACCAATAACCCTAATTCAGGTTTAAAACAACAACAACAAAATGTTTATCAGGCTTATGTGGATCATAAGCATTTTACAATTAGTGATTTTCTGTGACACTTTTGCCAGTTGTTTTTTTTCGGGAGGGGCTGTGCAATGTCCCAGATTCTGCAAAAGGATCAACATGTGTACTGATTCATCGTAACAGCCCTTTATATTTAATTTTTGGACAGATGCCATTAGAAGGAAGAGCTCCACATATAGCTGCATAAAATTCTAGGCCCAATGTTGTTTTCTACATACAAAAGCTAAAAATTTGGAGGATTGTATGTGCATGATTTGATGCCACCTTGGGGACTGACAGGAAATTTAATTTAAATATGAGTTACCATTTTGGCTGCAGGGTGAAGGACCTGCATCTGCTTCAGAATTGTTGCACCATCATTTGTGATTGTTACATCTCCTTTGCCATCTTGGATCTGAAAAAACACAAGTGTTGTAATGTAGACCAACTCAAGAAAGAGAAAAGCAAAACCGAGAGTGCATGCTAGGCTGCCTGATTTTGAAAGGCGCGATGTTCCAAATTACTACGCTAAAAGCCCTGGCTTGTACCAACAGTGCCATCTGGCAGCGAAGATTGAGGGGGCCTGATCCTACCTGTACACAAGGCATGCTTGTGATGTTACATGTGCAACATGTGGCGTGTGCTTATGACGTCATGAGAAGGCCAGGTGCTGCTGGGCACCCCGCAGTCGGGAGGCCAGGCACCACACCAGAGCACCCCATACATTGGGGTGGCTGGGCCCCCTCCCTGAAAATACTGAGGGGGCCCAAAAATTATCAGCCCCTATGAGCCGGCACCTCTGGCTTGTGCTGAAGCTAAATGTGTGAAAACTGGGACAGTGAGGAGGGCTTCTCCAGATGATAACAGTGACCTGGTCTGTTTGTAAAGGGCAAAGCTGGTCCATCAAATGTGACAGATACATGCACTTCAACATCTAAGCACACCTACCTTGGAGCCCTGATTAGGCTATCACTCCCCAAACATGTTTAAAGACGTAAATCTGTCATTTACATTTCACATGTTTATGGTGGAAAAACCTGAAATATTTGCACCAATTACAACTGCCGCAAGAAGCATTAGGTACCCTCTTTGCTGTAAGGTCAAGAACAAAATTTAATCCCACCTTACTCTTTTCCAGGTCCTCTTTATTCTTCAACCCAAAGGACATGCCCTCCCTTTGCACTATTCAAAATCCTGAAGCATCTTGCCACTCAACCATCTCACTTCGTTTGCATTCTCAGCACAATCTCTTTATGTTTGTCTGCCTGTATAGTTAGTGCTAACCAAAATAATCCATTCCACTCAACATGGAACCTGCTCCATGACAATTTAATCATAAAGCCTTTTCCCCACACAACTGAATTTTTTTATGAACAATAACTTCACAGCAGCTTAGAAAATGGATTATGTAGAATTCATAAGCAACATTTAAAAATTTGCACAATATGATAGGCATACGCTCAAGACGTACCATTTTATCCATTCCCTTTGGTCCAAGGCTTGTCCTAACAGCATCTGCGACCGCTAAAATAAAAGTGAAAATGTAATTTTTATTTTCCAGCAGACATTGGAATGAACCAGGCAGCAACCACACATGGCAGATCCCTGAAGCTCTGATGCTCATCTAATTATTCTAAGTTGGTTCTGCTGGCTGCACAGGAAAGCCTAGCCATGGACACCACCAACTGATGAGATGGAGCTAGTAGAAATGCTACCCCATGCATTCCTTGAGCTCTGATCCCATTATAAATCTATCCCTGTCTGGAGCCAAACTCAGCCTAGACCTGGAAGGTGATGGACGATGGGACTGACCACCACCTATGGGAATTTCCCTTCTCTCTGGGGAAAACACAGGTATGAGGAGCTGTTTCCTGCAGCACTAAAAATGTACAGTGGTTCCTCCAGTTGCGGACGGGATCCATTCTGGAGGTCCGGTCGGACCCTGAGATTTCCGCAACCCGAGGACCGCTTCTGTGCATGTGGCGAAACCCGGTAAAATACTTCCAGGTTTGCCACACGCACACCCCAAAGTTTACATAACCAGAGGGTTACGTAAACGGAGGTATAACTGTATTTGCTGACATCCTGAGGCATGTCAGGTTCCCTTACAACCTTATGATGCCCCCTAAATTTCTTTTCTTCACTTATTTTTAGGTGCCTTTTGAAGTCTTCCAGATGTCAACAGGCCTTTCCAGGAATGCATGCACATTTTATGAGATTGGCCAGTTCTTTATGACTTTGTGATTGGTGAATTTTTTTACATTCTTTCTGCTTTTAGTCTTCTTACATTTATCCTGATTTTATGTTTGCTGTACACTGCTTAGATGTTTTCAATACAAGTTAACCCTGTCATCTCCAGCCCAATGCGTGAAGGCACCATGGTGTCCACGAAAGCCTTCCTCAGTTCTCTGGGCTGTTACTATGTTACAATGAAAACTCTCTTGCACAAAATACAGGAATGCCTTTCATAAAAGGTGAAGCTTATTTCAGATCACTGTAATTCTATATTAGTATTTGGGGGCACCACAGTCCACCAATATGTTCAATTAGATTTACTTTGCTCTGATGACCAAGATGCATATCTCCAAATTATTCATTATGATCGTTACAGCATTATCTATGTACAGTACATGGCACATGCAGTCTCAATCAGAAAGGCACTAAATGCAAGGCCACAATTCTATGCACATCAGTTGTGGAACAAGAGCCTGATTTCTGAGTAGGTATGCAACACGAATGAGCAACATGGAAAGTGTCCTGTCCCCCCAATAGCTTTTTATTCAGCAAGCTGTGTTTGCACTATTAATACTGTTTCATCTTTGGAGATCTTCTGGCTTTGCAGAGGAGATGCCCCCTTTCCTTTCCCCTCACACAGCAAAAGACTGACTTCAGCAATCTTCAGCATGGTTACCTTTGTGCTGATCCTAACACCATAACTTAGTAATTCTCAAACTTTCCTCTGGGTCACACTTTTAGAATAAAAATTTGCTCATGCCACATCAAGTTTTTTTTATTGATAATAAATTAATTGGAAACAAAAAGAACCAACTGCTATCAATGCTTGATTTATAACATAGAACACAACCCCTTTATAATACAGAAGGAGCATGAGACACCCAGAAAGTATGAAACAATGCAGAACATGAATCATTCCCAAAATACTGATCTGTTTGGTAACTGTGAGAATAGGATGCTAGATTATTGATCCAGCGAGGCTCATATTATATTATTATTATTATTTATTAAATGTATATACCACCCTTCATCCAAAGTTTCACAGCACAATATTTAATCAGTACAAGTGGTACATTTGTATCTGAAAAATAAGTAACTTGCATCAACGTACTTCTGCACAATCAATGTCTAGCATGCTTGGTCATTATCCTACTACTGCTATCGTTATTACTATTAATTAAATTTGTATACCGTCTTGCCTCCTAAAATCTCAGGGCGGCTCCCACCATAAAAATACAGAATACAAAGCACTTAATAAAAGAAAAACGAAACAAAGCAATAACCCCCCATGTATGTTCCCAAGCATGTTCCAATGGATTCCGCACAGCGCCAATACCATACACGGCACCACCTGCGAAGGAGCGAAGGGGGAGCCGCGTCCGCAGCGCCGGGCAACGTTGGCCGGTCCGCGAACGTGCCAACAGGCCCCTTTTCCCGAGGGGTGGAGGGGCGACGAAGGGCGTGGCGCGGCCTATAACCCCCCCCCCCCGGCCGCCTATCAGGAGACAATGGCGCCTTCCGCTCACTCTTCTTTCCCCCCCCCCGCGGCCTGGGGACAATGGGCGCTTCCCCGGCCTGGGCCCGCGACATTACCTTTCCCCGCAGAGATGTTGCTGAAGCGGATCTGGGTGGGCTTGTCCCTGTCCTGGTAGGAGCCGCGGCTCCCGCCGGAGCTGCGGCTCATAAGGCTGCCCTTCGTGCCTGCATTCTCCGGCATGACTGACCCCCGGATGCCCCTCTGGAGCCCCCGATGGAGATGGATTGCGCTGCCTCCCCCCGCCCGCCAAGCTCCGGCGCCGGCCCCAACCGATGCTTCCTCGCCGACACGAAAGTTCCAGAAGGCGCCGAGGAGCAGCCGGGAAAGAAAGGGGCCTTTCCCGCAGTCGCCGAGAATGACGTCATTCACAAAGGCTGTCTATCGCAAATGCCTTTCCTCCGCACCAAAAATAAATTATTATTATTTTTTAAATGTTTTGCTGTGGTATACCTCTGGAGAAGAGAAGCACGAGCACGTAAGAAGAGACACCTGACAGAAGCCAAAAACATTTACAAACGGGGACGAATAGGAACTGGCGAGTGTGATAGGCACCTCCAGGCAGCGCTGTTCTGAATTCTGATCTTAAGAGTGCAAAATGTAATATCGTTTATTTATTCATCAACTTTTTTTACCTTTTAACAGTCTGACAAAGATTTTGCTGTTCCAGAAGGCTTTTAATTATTGCTAGGGTTGCCAGGTCTGCTTCCAAAAAATAGTGGACAAGCGGGGGGGGGGGTAAATTAAATTAAATTATATATTTTCTTACACAGATTTTAACACGTATTAAAATACCATTTCACCATAAAGCTTTTGAATTAAAAAATGTCCACTATTTTGTGAAAAAAAATGGTGCACATAATGTGAAAAAGTGGACTGTCCACTCAAATAGTGGACACCTGGCAACCCTAATTATTGCTCGCTTGGTTTTACCTCACCCCTTGCCTTTTCCTGTAAGACCAATTGCAGTCGTTATCAGTCGTCAACAGGTTTTCCACACCTATCAGCTGAACACCCATTCCCACCACCCTTCTGAGAAATACCCCTCCCCACTCTGTCACTATATATAAGGGTCTGGTGACTTCTGTTTCAGTGTCTCTGAAGAAGTGTGCATGCACACGAAAGCTCATACCAAGAACTAACTTAGTTGGTCTCTAAGGTGCTACTGACGCTACCTCTGTTACTGATGTTTATTTGGTGTTTATTTGTTGTCATTTTTTAATTTTTATTATTATATTTATATGCCACCTGTAACTCCCAGGAACTCAAGGTGGCATAAGCAGTTTTATTTTCCCAACAACCCATTGAGGTAGGTTAGAGACAGCAGCTGGCCCATGGTCATCCAGGGATCTTCCAGGTTGAACAGGGATTTCAACCCTTATCTCCCGGATCCGACCACTACTCCATATTTTTATACTGGATCTGTTTTTATCACTTTGAACTCACTTTGTGAAAAAGGTAGATATAAGTGTTTTAAATAAAACAAATATTGATATTGCCACCCTGTGATCCTCAGATGAAGGGCAGTATATAAATTTAATCAAATAAACAAACAAACATATATTACCGTAAGCTTCACAATGCATGAGACTACAGCTCCCTGACCCCAATGAATTTACAATCTGTAGACTTACTACTTTGCAACATAGCATACGAAACTGTGCTTAGATAAAGTAGTTAAGGTCAAACTCTGCAGATTGGAGCAGGTTGACACAAATATGAGATAAGACTTTGTCAAATGCAGATTTACTTGGAACATACTCTGTAGGCCCCACTGAAATTGGTGGGATTTCTGGGTAAACATTCACAGGACTGGGCTGTTAAAATTCCAACTAATCAAGTGCAGACAAAACATTTCAAAAGCAGCATATGTTACCAATAAAACATTTTCTCTAGGTAGTTTTGGCAGGCGACAACACATTGTTCCACTGTTTCATGCTAGTACACACTGTTGACTGGTCATGGGACAAAAAGGCAAGTTACTACCACAATGCAAGAAGAGTAGCATGTGTCCATATCTGATTTGCTAATGCTGTACACTGAATAATAGGCTAGATATATAAATTAAATGTGACAAGAGAGAGCACCAGTATTTTCAGGGATACAGTAACAACAAAAACAACTTATCAGTGAAAAGGAGGCAATTTCCTTTAAATATGGGTCCACAGAGATACTTCAACAATGTAGAGAGAGATTCATGTAAGTTTACATGGTTATGAGTTGTCTATTCCTCACAAATATATTTTGAATGGAAATAGATGTGTGTTAGTAGCACACCTCTTCTCACATTTATAAAGAATGTTGCCTATGTCTCTTCATCCATGAGTCAATAAGATTAGTTCAAAAGGAAATGTGTTCTATACTGTTTTTCAGATAGGGGGATCAATAAAATATGCCCTCTCCAGCGTAGGCCTGTTTAAGAAGGTTGCCTATCTGGTCTTATAGGGAGACCAGCTCAGCACCTAGCAAGAAAGTTACTGTAACCAGTGCTTTTTTCTGGGGGGACACAGGGGTATGCATACCCCTAAATACTTTGTGAATCTAAGTTTGGCCTCATTGAGGAACAGTATTTCAATGAGTAGGACAATGAGACTACAGTGGACCCTTGGGTTAGGTACCTCTCTGGATACATAATACGTATTTTTCCGGGTTTCGCCGCTTGCGCATGTGCAGAAGTGCTCCGTGTGCCGCGCACATGCACAGAAGCGCTCTATCGCGCTATGCGCAGAAGCGGCACCTCTGGTTATGGATTTTTCGGGGTGCGCACGGACTCTCAGAATGAATTAAATCCATATCCAGAGGGTCCCTGTACCCCTAAATATTTTCTTTAGGAAAAAAGCACTGATTGTAACAACTATTAAAATGGGATCACAGTTACAATGTGCAAATATGAGGAAGAGAGCAAAGACCTGAGGGGCACAGGCTTCTTTGATTAAGATGGAAATGGTGTTTCCCATGTGACCCTAGAGCGCATCACAGAGACTTCCTCCTGCTACTTGTGGCCTTTTGCACATTACACCGAAGCACTCCCCGTTCCCATGCACTGCGTGGTTGGTCTGTGTTTAAACTTCCAGACATGCATGAAGGGCCATTGTGTGTAGATGGTGGTTTCACCCACGACGCCCCACTGCCATGTCAATGGGAAACATGCGTTTATTCCAGTGCTTTTTATTTATTTCATAAAATGAATGCAGCGCTTCACTGTAAAAAGAAAAAACCATTAAAAAAACCCTGCAGGCTCAATCGTGAAAAAAACAAGAATATTTCCGATGTTAACGAACAACGTAGTTTATTATTGTTTTGTTACCATTGTTATTACTACCGCGACCAGCAGGGGTCGCCACCGAGCTGGGTAGGATCGCCCCGCTTACGGCTTGGTTTGTCCCCGCCCGGCCGCCGTCCGAACAAATCTTCCTGGCTCTGGCCTAGCCCCCTCGGGAAAGATGGCGGCCGCAGCGGAACGTCCTCCCGCGGAGGCCGCCAAGCCTTTGCTGGGGCTCCTGAACGGCATCGCCCAAGCCACCTACTACGGCAACGCGGAGATCACGGAGGAGCTGCTGCGGGACCAGCTCTACCCGGAAACGGCGCCGCAGGAATTCCGAGCCTTGCTGGCCAAGACGACGGGGGTCGTCAAGGTAACGGGGGCGGGGCCAGCGGGCGATTGAGAACTGCCGGACAGCCAATGAAGCGGCCCGTTTGGGGAGTCAGGGCGGGCGAAAGGCGGCGCGGCGCGGCTGAACAGCCAATAGCTTCGAAAGAGGATTAGACAAATCAGGCTGTGTGGCATAATGGTTAGAGCGTTAGACCAGGACCGGGCCTGTGGCTGCGCTCTGCCTCAACCGTAGGAAGCAGCAATGCTTCTGGATATCAGTTGCTGATATTTAAAGCTATGGTTTTCCCAGTAGTGATGTATGGAAGTGAGAGCTGGACCATAAAGAAGACTGATCGGCAAAGAATTGATGCTTTTGAATTATGGTGCTGGGGAAAAAAATTGCCAAAAAAGCTCAACAACTTTGCTCGCCCAACGCTAACGTGATTCAAAAGCCGGAGTTGGGGGGAAATCTTTCTAGTTGCCTTTTAAGTGAAAAGCATTGCTCATAAAGCAAGGGCCATATTAAAAAAAACCAACCTGGGGGGGGCGGTTCCAGGTTATGGGGTAGCCCCTGGCAGCATTTATTTATTTATTACCTTTATATTTCACATTTTTCTTTCAGGGAACTCAAGGTGGTGTACATGCTTCTCCTCTCCCCATTTAATCCTCACAACAACCCCGTGAGGTAGGCTTGCACTGAGAGATGGTGCCTGGCCCAAGGTCAGCCAGTGAGCTTTGTGGCCAGGTGTGAATTTGAACCCTGGTCTCCTAGGTCATAGTCCAACACACTAACCATTGTTCTCCAAAACAAAATAAAAAATAAAAAAAATCCTTCCGGTAGCACCTTAGAGCAGTGTTTTTCAACCTTTTTTGGGCAAGGGCACACTTGTTTTATGAAAAAAATCACGAGGCACACCACCATTAGAAAATGTTAGAAAATTTAACTCTGTGCCTATATTAACTATATATAAAGTAATTCTCTTGAATAGGAATCAAATAAACACAATTTTTCCCACGGCACACCAGGCAACATCTCACGGCACACTAGTGTGCCGCGGAACAGTGGTTGAAAAACACTGCCTTAGAGGACCAACTAGGTTTGTTCTTGGTATGAGCTTTTGTGTGCATGCAGACTTCTTCAGATAAGCACAGGCCTTCCCACCGGCTGCCAGGAGAGAGACGGGCTGAAAACCTGGGCAAGGAGGGACCAAGGCTCACCTCAGTCTGGGTGGCACAGAACGTAGACACACATTATTATTATTATTATTATTATTATTATTATTTATTATATTTACATCCTGCCTTTTCCCCTGACAAGGACCCAAGGTGGCTTACAGATAAAATAAGAGCAGCTGAAAACGGGGTGGGGAGGCAAAGAATATTTAAAAAACAATTAAATATTAATAGGATTACAACTACATATATAAAATCTATTATATGGGTACAGACTAGGAGATTTTTTGTGAACAGCGGGCCCCAAAGACCATGAAATGCAGGCCTATGCCCATATATATGCAAATAGAAGCACAGTGATCATTCTCAACAGGAGCAATTGGCAAGAGTTTTTTCTAAACTAGTTTCAGCATCTCTATTGGGACAGAGATCCCTGGTACTGACTGAGCCCTAAACTAGAATTAAAGATGCTGACAATTTTTTGATCAGCAATATAATGTCATCATCAAAATTGTATTCGTCCGTCAGTCAGAAAACAAGGATTTATCCATACAAAAATTAAAACGACTAAGCATCTAAAGGAACATGACACTTAAGCCAGAAATAAAAGTATTTAAAATACATTTGGACCCATGTCAATGCTGTCAATTTTAACCTTACGGCACTTAAGGGCCAAAAAAAGGAATTTGGCCACCAAGGATGCTGTTGGTCCAGTAAAGTTATTCAGCAAAAACAAAACCTGTTTTTCTCTGTCTACAGGACTAGGTTGGGATAGCAGTGGAGCTATAAATTTTTGTATAAGGTCTACATAAAATGGGCAGATCAGAAGAATATGCTCAGTTGACTCAACCACTCCCAAGGCACAGGGACAAAATCTCTGGGCATATGGGACTCCCCTGTACCTTCCCAACAAAACCGCCGATTCCAGCACATTTAACCTGGCAGCTGTGAAAAGCCTACAGTACTCCATGTAGTGGATTTCCACCAGATAAGGGGCTGGTGAAATCTGAAATATCTGGTCCCCCAGAAACACCCCAGGTTTCACAAGAGCAGTGTCCTCTTGTCTTGCAATGTCCCTCAATCTTTGAGAGATCACAGCTCTAGCTTGACTGAATGTCATAGATTCCAGGTAAAGATGCGACAATCCACAAGCCTGTACTTCATTTATAATCTCCTTTTCCCACGATGGTTGGAAGTCATCCCAGCAATATAAAGTTGCAGTTTACCTTTGAAATTCTTTAGTTTGAAAAGCTTTTTCTTTTAGGTCATCCACAAAATATCCTGAGAGACTGAAATGTTTTACCACTTGTTTCTTAATGTGATTTTTTTTTAACGTGAGATTTCTATTGTTATTTTGAATGCCAGATTTGTATCCCTTTGTTCATTTGTGCAGAAGCAATGGTCCATATTACCGGTACTTCAGAGAATGAGCCCCTACCGCTGTAGCTGAGGGCATTTCTGTTGAGACCCCCATACTTCATTCAAAAGCAGGGACCTTTTTCATGCAGAGGGCCACATTCCCTTCCAGGCAATCCCTGTGGGGCCATGTGCTAAGGCAGGGAGGATACTGCAAATGTATGTGATGCAACAAATGTGAATTTTACCTTTGTACAGTTGTTGTTGTTGTTCAGTCGTTCAGTCGTGTCCGACTCTTCGTGACCCCATGGACCAGAGCACGCCAGGCACCCCTATCCTTCACTGCCTCCCGCAGTTTGGCCAAACTCATGCTAGTCGCTTCGAGGACACTGTCCAACCATCTCATCCTCTGTCGTCCCCTTCTCCTTGTGCCCTCCATCTTTCCCAACATCAGGGTCTTTTCCAGGGAGTCTTCTCTTCTCATGAGGTGGCCAAAGTACTGGAGCCTCAACTTCAGGATCTGTCCTTCTAGTGAGCACAGGGCTGATTTCTTTGAGAATGGATAGGTTTGATCTTCTTGCAGTCCATGGGACTCTCAAGAGTCTCCTCCAGCACCATAATTCAAAAGCATCAATTCATCGGCGATCAGCTTTCTTTATGGTCCAGCTCTCACTTCCATACATCACTACTGGGAAAACCATAGCTTTAACTATACGGACCTTTGTCGGCAAGGTGATGTCTTTGCTTTTTAAGATGCTGTCTAGGTTTGTCATTGCTTTTCTCCCAAGAAGCAGGCGTCTTCTAATTTCGTGACTGCTGTCACCATCTGCAGTGATCATGGAAACCAAGAAAGTGAAATCTCTCACTGCCTCCATTTCTTCCCCTTCTATTTGCCAGGAGGTGAGGGGACCAGTGGCCATGATGTTAGTTTTTTGATGTTGAGCTTCAGACCATATTTTGCACTCTCCTCTTTCACCCTCATTAAAAGGTTCTTCAATTCCTCCTCACTTTCTGCCATCAAGGTTGTATCATCAGCATATCTAAGGTTTTTGATATTTCTTCCGGCAATCTTAATTCCGGCTTGGGATTCATCCAGTCCAGCCTTTCGCATGATGAATTCTGCATATAACTTAAATAAGCAGGGAGACTTTGTACAGTAGGGTAGTTTTAACACACACTCACACATGCTTCTCTAACCTCCATCCGAGCAAGCAAGATTTATTTATTTGTTTGTTTCAGGTGGACCTCACAAATTGGTTTATGTAAGGTTATTATAACAGTAAGCATTGCTTTTTTTTTAAAAAAAAAGTTACAGCTGAATGAAAAACGCAACTTCTTTGTTTAGAAAAAGTTCTTGCTGCTTTTTCACGCTCCCTTCAGGGCAAAGGGGTTCTGCAGAAGCCCCTGTGGTGGCACTTAGGGTAGGGAGGGGCCCCTGGGTGCCGGAAGGTGGTGATTCCTCAAGGTGTGGACTTGGGCGGAGAGGGTGGAAGGCCACAGGCGGCCCCTGTGGCTGAGGGTCTTCACCCATCCTGAGCTATGCTTATGGTGAAGCAGTGCTGCAGAGCAAAAACTTTCCACGAGGTAAAAAAAAAACACTGTTTCGTAAAGTTCATTAGTAGCAATGAATGCATGCCAACTGCAAATAAATATCAGGCAGACTTGGTAGTGTTTAGCTTTGTTTACTCAACACAAGCACAATCGACATGTAACATTAGCTCACTCTCTAGCAAACTTTTCCCAATGCAAAATACTTTTAATTCATTCCACCCTGCCCCCCTCCAGAAAACCCACATCACTGTTGGGGAGGCAGGACAATTGTTTAAAATAATTTATTTTGCTAAGTGTGCTTCAGGCTATGTGAAGGACGCAACTAGGACATTCTACCTCTGATGGGTGGATAGAAATTAACATTGTTAAATATGTTGCGAGTGATTTTGCATTCTCTTCTGACATTGCCAAATGGTAGGGGCCTTCTGATTTCTTCCCATTTATGTAATTTATTTCAGTTTACATGTCTGCACACATTATATTTTCTGCAGCATTTTCTGTTTATCTTTCTGTCTGTCCCTCTGCATGTTTCCAGTTTAATATGTGGCAATAATTTTTTCTTGGGTCTGGATCTTCTCCGTCTCCCCACATGTTGCTCACTTAATCCTTTTCTTTTTGTGTGGCGTGCCTGACAGAAAACGATTAAAATATAATGATGCTGGAAAAAGTTTTGTGATGTAGGAATGTCTTGGAGCAAAAAGATTTAGTACTCCTCTTGCAAGAAGACAATGGTAATACTGCATTTTAGGCCTGCAAAACACCTTTTTGGAAACATTTTCAAAAGCATGTAAGAAGTGCCCTAAAGACCCACCAAGTTCAGCACTCGGCTCTCACGGTGGCTAGTCAGAGGCCTCAGGGAAGCCCCCAAGGCAGAGCACCAGCAAAATAAGCCTCTTCCCGCTGTGATCTGTAGCAATTGGTATTTCAGAGGAATATACCTTTTTCATGAAGGTACTGGATTTGCTCACATAGTGGTCTGATTTGCAGATTACATTAAACCCTGATTAAATTAAACTGTGTTTTAATGTGAACTAGACATTAAACCCGTTAAATTAACGGGCGCTAGAACATATGCGGTCAATCATTTTTAAAAACAGAGTTTGGGCAATGTTTGTTTATGGTACAGATCACACCAGTGGTTTTGTTTTGTTTTTCAAAAAAAAAAGTTTGTCCTACAGAATTTCAGAGGCGACTCTGCCTCAATGTTAGTTATAGAAACTTTGTCAGCTCTGCGTCCCTGTTGCCCTAGCAACGTCAGGGACATGCGCAGATCTGACTGAGCGGCTCTCGCTTATCTCATTTTTTTTCTAACAACGCGAGAGCCGCATGACGTAGCCAGCTCTGCGCATAGCGTCCCTGTTGCCCTAGCAACATCGGGAACACGCGCAGAGCTGACTGAGCAGCTCTCGCTTGACATCGCTCGCCCGCCGCCACTTGTAACGGCTGCTGCCGCTTAGAAGTACGTCCACGCGAGCGCGCACCCGCCGTGTGCCCGCGCACGCACGCCGCTTCAACAGTTTCGCCCGGCCGCCCGAAGTCTCTGCGCTCCAAGTCCCAATGGCGGTCTGTGGGGCACATGCGCAGTAGCGCAATCCCACGGACTCAGTGACTGGATGCGGAGACACTTGCACTTTATTACAAAGGATGGGCAGCATGCTGGTGCTTGCCATTCCGAGGGCCGCGCTTCTCTTCTCCTCTGCTCTTGTTCCTACCACACCAGGGAAGAAACTAGCTAGAATCTGCCTTGTTATTGCCTGTGAAGCTGGGCTCATGGTTTGTTTCCCCCCAAACAAATGACAAGTGGTAAGGCAAGAAACACACTTGGGCTTCTGCTTGCAATGTGTTTGGAGACAAACTGACCACGAGCCTAGGCTTGAATGTACTGACAAGCCAGACTCTGGCTTGTTTCCTCTCCAACAGGGCAAAGTGAAGTGTGGACTTTGGAGCAGCATGCTGCCTATTCACATTAAACCTTACATTAAACCATAGTTCATTTTAATTATGGTGTAGAGTGACGTGCAAACCCCACCAGTATTGGGCGGTTGCATTCTCTTTCCACTTCAGATGCTGGCCATCTCATTGACCGGTCTGTTTACCATAGAAATTGTAACTGGAATAGTTGGTTGTCAAGCAGTAACATCTCCTATATTTCAGACTGAAACTTCACATTCATCTGCAAAAACTATGGATGTATAGTCTAGTCTTGAAAGTTGAAATTATTCCACTTGTTATCCAAAGTATACCATCCTTCTTACTGAAATAATTTAAGCAGAGGCCACTTCACTTTCTGCCTCTAGGTGGCAATACAATATCAGCTTCGATACAAATGTTGGTGGGTGGGTCATAGTTCTTGTTTTAAAATTCAGTATTTAAAATTCATGAATATGTATTGTTTCTTAGTCAGAACATACAAAATATATTATGTTGACTTCTACAGCATTTTGTTATTTCTCTGGTTGAATGTTAAACAAGTTGCATAATTAATATGGTAGTCGTACTTAAGCTATAAGGGGACGTGGGTGGCGCTGTGGGCCAAACCACAGAGCCTAGGGCTTGCCGATCAGAAGGTCGGCGGTTTGAATCCCCGCCACGGGGTGAGCTTCCGTTGTTCTTTCCCAGCTCCTGCCCACCTAGCAGTTCGAAAGCACATCAAAGTACAAGTAGATAAATAGGTACCACTCCGGTGGGAAGGTAAACGGTGTTTCCATGCGCTGCTCTGGTTTGTCAGAAACGGCTTAGTCATGCTGGCCACATGACCCAGAAGCTGTACGCCGGCTCCCTCAGCCAGTGACGCGAGATGAGCGCCGCAACCCCAGAGTCGTCCACAACTGGACCTAACGGTCAGGGGTCCCTTTACCCATTACCTTTACTGAAGCTATAACAATTATGCAATATCATTGTATATTTTATTAAATGCTTTTTTAGCCTGCCTTTCGATCATGAGAACTGCAAGGCAGGCTACAAGGAAACAAAGTTAATTGTTAAAAACAACAGTTTTTAACATATTAAAACCATAGAGTTCGTGCATTGCCGAAAGCCCACAGAAATAATAAGGGGGCTTCAGTCTGTAAATGTGATGGGCAAAGCACCCAGTGGCCATCGTTCAGGAGAGCATTCCACAATCTAGATGCTGAAACTGAGAGGGCCGTATCCCTTGCGCCCACTTCTAACTTGGATGGTGGGACGTAGAATAGTCTCAAGGCAGGCAGGCTCCTCTGGGTGGAGGCAGTCCTTCAGATAGCTAAATCATAGAATTGCAGAGTTGGAAGGAACCTTGAGGGTCATCTAGTCCAATCCCCTGCAATGCAGGAATCTCAGCTAAAGCATCCATGCCATATGACCATCCACCCTCTGCTTAAAAATCCACCCATCCTCCAAGGAAGGAGAGTCCATAACCTTTTGAGGGAGTCCATTCTACAGTTTTTGCCGTCGGAAAGTTCTTCCTGGTATTTAGTCAGAATCTCCTTTCTTGTAACTTGAAACCAGTGGGTTTGGTTTCATTGGTTTGAGTCCTACCCTCTCGAGTAGGAGGAAACAAGCTTGCTCCATCTTCCATGTGACAGCCCTTAAGATGCTTGAAGATGGCTATCATTATCTCCAGCTCCTTCAACTGTTCCTCATAAGGCTTGATTTCCAGACCCTTGA
Organism: Lacerta agilis; assembly: GCF_009819535.1. Taxonomy (NCBI): domain Eukaryota; kingdom Metazoa; phylum Chordata; class Lepidosauria; order Squamata; family Lacertidae; genus Lacerta; species Lacerta agilis. The sequence goes on along the minus strand of NC_046314.1, from coordinate 3,156,509 downwards.
TCATCTTTGTTGCCCTCCTCTGCACACGTTCCAGCTTGTCAACATCCTTCTTAAACTGTGGTGCCCAGAATTGGACACAGTATTCCAGATGCGGTATGACCAAGGCAGAATAGAGTGGTATTATTACTTTCCTTGATCTGAACTATACTTCTGTTGATCCAGCCTAGAATAGCATTAGCTTTTATTGCTGCTCTACCACACTGTTGACTCATGTTAATAAGCTTGTGGTCTACTAAGACCCCTATGCCCTTTTCACATATACTACTGGCAAGCTAGGGTGGTGCTGTGGGTTAAACCACAGAGTCTAGGGCTTGCCGATCAGAAGGTCGGCAGTTTGAATCCCCGCGATGGGGTGAGCTCCCATTGCTCGGTCCCTGCTCCTGCCAACCTAGCAGTTTGAAAGCACATTAAAGTGCAAGTAGATAAATAGGTACCACTCCGGTGGAAAGGTAAACGGCGTTTCCGTGTGCTGCCCTGGTTTGCCAGAAGCGGCTCAGTCATGCTGGCCACATGACCCAGAAGCTGTACTCTGGCTCTCTCGGCCAGTAAAGCGAGATGAGCGCTGCAACCCCAGAGTCGTCTGCGACTGGACCTAATGGTCAGGGGTCCCTTTACCCTTTACCTTTACTGGCAAGCCAGGTATCCCCCATCTTACATTTGTGCAGCTGGTTCTTTCTGCACAAGTGTAGAGCTTTACATTTGTCCCTGTTGAATTAATTTCATTGTTTACAACCTTTACAGTTTTAATCAGCATTTTGAATTAATCCTGGATGCAAATAGTTAGCCAAAAAGATGGAACCAATTGGTGTTACATGTCCCACGCAGCATAGGACTCTAGTAAACAATACAGCTTCTGCCCTTTGAGCAAGTCAAATGATGCAATAGGAATAGGGAAGACACAAATAAGAATGTTAGCAGAGCATGCTGGATCACTGTTCTCACAGTGGCCCACCAGTGGCTGGGGTCGGGGCATCGCAACATCTCGGCGCACGTTGGGACGGGCTGCGCATGCATGGAAATGCAACGCATGCACAGTCCATCGACCCGGCACTGCTGCTCCTGTCACGACCAGACGGGCCGCCGGACAGGGTGCTGGGCAGCAGGGAGTGGCAGAAAGGGGCCGGCAAGTGTCACCCCCCTCCCCTACGGAGCGCCCCCTAGGCCACGCCGTTCCTACGCCACTGTGGCCAACCACAGACCTGGGGGAAGCTTTCAAGTAGGATGTGAGCAGAACAGTACCTGCCCACATGCATTTCCCAACAACTGGCATTCAAAGACTGGCACTGCCTCTTACAGTAGAAATAGAACAAAGACCTAAATGACTAGTAGCCGCTCATAGCCTTGTCCTGCACAAAATCACTTTCCCAGCTTACATGTTTCTTCCTTCATGAGCACAAAGGCCTAAGGATCTTCATGTGTCAGTGGCACTGTTGCATGTCTGAATGGGTCCAATGGTATGTTGAACTGGTAAGGCTTTTTTGTGAGGAAGTGGGACAGACTCGTGATCTGTCTTTTATGGTCCCTATGGGCCGGATTCAACTAAGTAGTTGTGCTAGAGGGAGCCAGCACAACAGAGATAAGACAAGATAAGATTTCTTTATTGTCATTCTACAAGTACAACGTTGTACAAGTGCAACGAAATTGGATGCCATCCCATAAAAACAGCACAAAAAAACAAACAAAAAACACATTGTCAGCCACACATGCACATACGTACACACCCATCACAACTCTCCAAGGTCATATTATCATATTTAAGATGGTTATAGCTCTTGGGTAGAAACTATTCAATCTATTTGTTCTTGATCTAATTGTTCTATATCTCTTGCCTGAAGGCAGTGGTGCAAAAAGACTACCGTATATCCCGGATGAGATGGATCCTGTAAAATATTTTTAAGGCAATGGGAGCAGTATAGTTATTCCAAAGGTGGGAGAGGATGACCAGTAATTTTTCGGGCTGTGGTTATGACCTTCTGTAGTACCTGCTTCTTCCTGGCTGTGCTGCTGGAAAACCAAGCACATACCGGTATACAGTATGTAAGAATGCTCTCTATGGAGCCTCGGTAGAAGGACACCAGCAGTCTCTCATTCAGATTGTTCTTCTTTAAAAGTCTGAGGAAATAAATTCTCTGCTGGGCCTTCTTTACCAGAGCAGTAGTATTCTCCTGCAGCAACTTCCTCTTCAGACTTCTTTTTTGAACAGTGCTTTTCATCCTTAAGAATTAAAATGCTTGTGATTGTTGTTGTTCAGTCGTTCAGTCGTGTCCGACTCTTCGTGACCCCATGGACCAGAGCACGCCAGGCACGCCTATCCTTCACTGCCTCCCGCAGTTTGGCCAAACTCATGCTAGTCGCTTCAAGAACACTGTCCAACCATCTCATCCTCTGTCGTCCCCTTCTCCTTGTGCCCTCCATCTTTCCCAACATCTTTTCTAGGGAGTCTTCTCTTCTCATGAGGTGGCCAAAGTACTGGAGCCTCAACCTCAGGATCTGTCCTTCCAGTGAGCACTCAGGGCTGATTTCTTTAAGAATGGATAGGTCTGATCTTCTTGCAGTCCATGGGACTCTCAAGAGTCTCCTCCAGCACCATAATTCAAAAGCATCAATTCTTCGGCGATCAGCCTTCTTTATGGTCCAGCTCTCACTTATGCTTGTGATTGACCTCTGCTAATTATTGAACAGCAGTTACCAGAATGCTGCAGCTGTCTGACAGAGAAACCACGGGAGTTAGGATTGCATTGCAGCTGGAAGCGTGAGTTTGCAACTGCACTTTGGGGAGAAGAGGGTTATAGTCAGCTCATGTGATGATTTGTTTTTCAAGTTCCTTCAATTCAGAACGTGTTTCTAAACAATTTAAGAATTTCTCATTCTGAAGCTGTATTTTTTATATCAGAGACCTCAATAAAGCTCTGTATATGAGTTAGCACTTGTGTGTGTCTCGGGGGCTGCATATTAATCTGTACCTATTCAGGTCTGGATGGGATTAATACATAGATGGAAAAATCGGTGCAGGGCATAATAAAGAATTGCCAAAGGCAAAGCAGTGTGATTGAATCATTAGCATCTTTCCTGTTGAAACCCACATGGCTTTCCCAATTTACAGTACTAAGTATGGAAATTTAGACCACAGCAGCGCTGGATCATAGTCTGAAGGCAAATGGTCCGGCAACTTTGCTTCAGATCTGGACTCAGGCTGGGTGGGAGACCACTTGGGAACTATGGACCAGATTCAACTAAATAGTTGTGCTAGATGGAAGCAGCACAACAAGGCTCTCCCCCCCCCCCCACTTCCAGGCTCCGCCTGCACAATCACCCAATCATCTCTGGGGGGAGAACCCCAGAACAATCGGTGGGGAGAGAAAGGAGGAGATTGTTCTATCTAGCAAGTAGAAACGCTCAGGGGCGTAGCAAGGGGGGCGGGGGGCGGGCCGCCCCGAGTTCCATAATGGAGGGGGTGACAAATTACCAAGGAACAATTTTGGGGGGGGGATTGTGAAAAAAAATGCCTGCTCCGAAAGTCCATGCCAGCACACAGCCATAAGTCACCAGAGAGGGAGGGAGACTGGAGGAGAAGCAGGAAGTGGTCAGGTCAACTGAGATCTAGGAATTACATTAGGACTGAAAACCACACATTGAATTGGGTGGCTGGAAACAGGCAGGGGTGTAGCAAGGGGGGCTGGGGGGGCAGGCTGCCCTGGGTTCCATAATGGAGGGGGTGACAAATTATCAAGGGAATTTTTTTTTGAATTTTTATTATTATTATTATTATTTTTGAAAATGCCTGCTCCGAAGGTCTTATCTTACTATACTAGGGATTATATAGCTATATATGAAATTTCATGCATATCGGTTAATATCTTGACCCTCCTCCACCAAAATAGCTGTTCACGTGGCTGTTTTCCTATGTCGTGAAGGCTGAAATTGCAGTTCAGAGAACATTTACTGTTCCCAACCCTAACCCTGTGGAAAGCCATCTAATTAGACTTTAATTTGATTCTGAGATGTTTTTAGGAGGTAATTTAATTATTGTTTGATTTTATACCAATGTTATGTATCTGATGTTAGCCACCCTGAGCCCGACTTCGGCCGGGGAGGGTGGGATATAAATAAAAGGTTTTTTTTATTACTTGTTATTATTCCTTTGTAAGAAAATATGAAATAACTTCAAACCATTTTTGCGGGGGGGGGGGGGGAATCAATGGGGGGGGTTGACAAGAAATTTTCCACACCGGGTACCACCTGACCTTTCCATGGCTGGGAGGGGGGGTGACAAACTTTTTTTTGCCCCCGGGTACCAATTTACCTTGCTACGCCCCTGGAAACGCTTGCACTGATCATAATAGCACCGCATGGAATTCCTCCCTGTATGTACCCTGAATTGAGTTTCAATGGTGGAAGAAAGGGGAAAGAAATGTAATAAATAAAATAAGATGAAAGGAGAAGCATTACACAGGGCTGTTGCTGCAAGGAATAAATAACGTGTTGCTTTTCTTAACTGGCTTTGTTTTCAGACTAGTCTGTAAGTAAAGCATTATGCAGGAAAAGTAGTGATGGTATAACCGGCATTTGAGCCGACATCGCTTGTTTCACAGGAAGAGACGATTTGGGGATCAGCCAAAATATTTAATACGGTGAACTATGCAGTCCTGTTGTTCAAAGACTTCCTTTAGCTTTGGCATGCCTTGGTTACAATTAATGCTAGTTAATGAGCAAACGATGCTGCCGTTCACCCTGGCCTTTGAATGGGCTGCCCAAACTAGCTTGCCCAGTCCGAGTGTGGGGCAAAGAGAAGCTTAAAACCGAAGGAGCTGACTGGCAGAGGTGATGGGAAGCCTCTGGCTCAGAAGCAGTCCTTTGGTTTTGCTGTCACTTTGTGACACTCCTTCTAATGTACTGCACCTTGAAATATTTTTAGAACAGTGCAGGTTATAAATACACAAATAAATAAATAATTTTATGCCCTGAAGACTTCATTATTTGAAAGAACATTTGTTGTCTTCTACATTCACTACCTTTTAATAAAGTCGGCACAGAATGGATTTCCATTTTCAACTGCCCCACACACACACACACACACACACACCAGAAGACAGGAAATAAATCACTTAAAGCCATTGATTTCAGTGGGTCTACTCTGAGTATGATGAACATGTGATACCACCCATGGGGTCTGTGACTATGCCAAGGTGCTGTGTTCCTTACTTTAATTGAAAATGTTTTATTTCTACTGCTGTAGTGCCTCATTTAATTTGTGGGCTTGTACAGTATGTACTGTGCCAGTTCGCTGTCTAATTTATTGATGCCTCTTGGCCAAGCAAAGAAATGAGAACAGCACAAAAGTGCACTTCATTGTATCTTGTTGATGTAAGAAAGAGCCTATAAGAATATAGCAGTTGTTTTGCTGAATCATACCAAAGGTTCACCTTCTCCGAAAGCTCACGGACGGCATATTCTTCTTTGTCCTAAACCTATTCCAGTCTTATTGAATGAACCATCGTCTTCAATGTACCCCCAGTCTTTTCTTTTTTGTTATTATAGTCCTTGTCGTAATTCTTTATATGTAGGGAAGATATTCCAACTCCATTATTATTGCTTTTCTCCGCCCTTTCTCCTGCTTAATGTATTCTTGATATGGAAGTATCAGAACTGTTACACACATTGCTTATTTCTACTTAATCATATAATTAGAGAATAAAGGTTTCGAAAACCCTTCAGTTTTTCTCCAGTTTTCACAATTCAGATTCTGGTTGCCTTCTTTTCTTTCCCTACTTAAAATCTCTGTTGAACGCCGCTGTATAAACTAAATAGCAAAAAAGAAAACAGGAAACTTCTGAATAGTTGATGCTGCCAGATGAAATAAGGGGTTCAAATTATTATTTTGCTCATTTCACATCACTGTTAATCTTAGTCAACCGTAACTGACATTGACTAAACCTGAAACAGGTAGATCACAATGTTTACAATGTGTAGATTATTTTAAAATGTGTAACTTTGGTTTAACTTTGTGATAAAAAAAATGTGTCTGGCTTTTTGGAATGAATTAAAAAGAACAATATAGCCAAAGTTAAGCATGCTATTGTATTGTTTTTAATGGTAGGGGCTTAAGCACTAGGTATTTGGACTGACCAGGTTTCTTTCACACACTTTTAATTGGGTAATTATGTGTTGCCATCATTAATGTACCATTCTCCTGTGTTTTCATCCACAAATTTAGATTCATTGCTACTAAAGACAGAAATTCTGTTTTAAAACATGAACTGTAACTACCCTGTAACTTGGCACAACTAAAATGATAAAGTGTGCGCACTTTGAGAACACTTTGAAAATAAGACATACATTTGTGAGTCAGAAATTTAAAGATCTGTTGTCTAGCTACCCATTTTTGGAAGATGAGGTTGAATTCAGTTAACAGTATCACACATTTTCTCAGAATTGTCCCTCTCTCATGTTTTGACTTAAATCGGATTGCCAGGTCTTGAGGGTCAACCTAAAGTTCCAGGGTGTCCCAAGCTGGAATTAAGATTGCCGGAAGAAATATCAACAACCTCAGATATGCTGATGACACAACCTTGATGGCAGAAAGTGAGGAGGAATTAAAGAACCTTTTAATGAGGGTGAAAGAGGAGAGCGCAAAATGTGGCCTGAAGCTCAACATCAAAAAAGCTAAGATCATGGCCACTGGTCCCATCACCTCCTGGCCACTGGTCCCATCACCTCTATTAAGGGGAAGAAATGGAGGCAGTGAGAGATTTTACTTTCTTGGGCTCCATGCTCACTGCAGATGGTGACAGCAGTCACAAAATTAAAAGACGCCTGCTTCTTGGGAGGAAAGCAATGACAAACCTAGACAGCATCTTAAAAAGCAGAGACATCACCTTGCCAACAAAGGTCCGTATAGTTAAAGCTATGGTTTCCCCAGTAGTGATGTATGAAAGTGAGAGCTTGGACCATCAAGAAGGCTGATCGCTGAAGAATTGATGCTTTTGAATTATGGTGCTGGAGGAGACTCTTGAGAGTCCCATGAACTGCAAGAAGATCAAACCTATCCATTCTCAAGGAAATCGGCCCTGAGTGCTCACTAGAAGGACAGATCCTGAAGTTGAGCCACCTCATGAGAAGAGAAGACTCCCTGGAAAAGACCCTGATGTTGGGAAAGATGGAGGGCACAAGGAGAAGGGGACGACAGAGGATGAGATGGTTGGACAGTGTTCTCAAAGCTACTAACATGAGTTTGGCCAAACTACGGGAGGCAGCGAAAGATAGGCGTGCCTGGTGTGCTCTGGTCCATGGGGTCACGAAGAGTCGGACACGACTCAACGACTGAACAACAACAACATGCTTACATCTTCACAAAGCTTTGGTGGTATAGTATTCCAACACTTCCTTGCACATGAAGCAGTCCTGCAGAATACACCCTGCAGTTTCCTCATATTTCTGAATCAGGTTACAGAATGTAGCAAACCTCGAATGTCTTATTAGATTCTAAAGCACCACCTCTACATCCAGGAGTTTCATAAATCAATAAAGACTGAGCTTGTGTCCTCTAGCGCACCACAGGGATTATTGATTGGAGGTAGGCTGCCTTTTTCCCACCCCAGGCTCTTCTGCTGAAGATCTTCTTTCTTGACCTCTGAAGTACAAAGCATTACAGCTCTCTTTCTCGCAAAGGCAAGAGCTTAGCTGTTTGCCATTTGGAAGAGCTCATTAAATACTTTTCTGAGTGCACTTTCCTTTTCCTTTCCTTTTAGAGGCAAGAGGATTTTGTGATTTCTCTTTCAGTCTTCTAAGCTTTAGCATGAACAGGCTCATCCAACTGTATTCTATTTAAAGGTCAGCGTCCCTGAAATTCCATAAAACCTTTCTTAATGTAGTTCACAACCCTACAGAATAAAGAACCACCTCCAGAGTTGGACAGAATGTTTAAAACATTATAACTATTCCCCTTTCATTGTGTGTGTGACTTCCCCGCCCCCCAAAAAATAATCTCCTTAGCTGAATTATTTTATACTTAAATATGATTACAAGGATCAAAGAGACCCTGAAACTAGTTCCTTGTGGTCTAGGAGGGCTTTAAACTTTGTTTTTCAGTAGTGACCCTTGTGCTGTATGGAAAACTGCTTTTGAAAGCAGGGAGAGTTAAAAGCAGTTTGTGGGATTTTAAAAGGTAGGGAAAGAGAAAAATGTACTGGTGTCTGAGATCACCTAAATCAGTTCTCTGGATGATACGCAGCCCATTTGCACAATTGCTGTATCAAAAAGGTAAAGGACCCTTGGCAGCTAAGTGCAGTTGCGAACGACACTGGGGTTGCGGCACTCATCTTGCGTTACTTGCCGAGGGAGCCGGCGTTTGCCCGCAGACAGTTTTTCCGGGTCATGTTGCCAGCATGACTAAACCGCTTCTGGCGAAACCAGAGCAGCACACAGAAACACTGTTTACCTTCCCGCCGGAGTGGTACCTATTTATCTACTTGCACTTTGTGCTTTCGAGCTGCTAGGTTGGAAGGAGCTGGGACCAGGGGCGTAGCAAGGGGGGCGTAGGGGGCAGGCCGCCCCGAGTACCACCGGGGGGTGACACTCCGGGGCAGAGCCTCACCCCCGCAATTGGCGCCTCCAAACCCTCGCTCGGCCGGCACCTTTTTCGGCGCTGGGCTTCCTGGGCGGAGCTGCGGCATGGAGGCGAGGGGCGGGCCAGCGAGGAGGGGTCGTCGTGCCAGCGACAAGTGTGACGCCCCCTCCTTGCTGGCCCACCCCTCACCTCCATGCCGTATCCACGTGCGTTGTGACATCACGACGCACGCATCGTGCCCCGCTCCCAAGGGGGTGCCTCCGCACCGCCGCACCGGGCAGTGCAGGGTTGCCGCTACTTACCAATTGGGGAGGAGCCACGCATGGGGAGGTCAGCGTGGTGCAGGAGCTGTGGGAGGAGCATCGCCCGCTGCCGCCATGGGGTTTGCTTGAAACACATTCTAGCTCTTGAGGTGACAATCCTATACAAGCTTAAACCCAGGTGTCAGTAGACACGCATAGCACTGCATGGCAGCGGCCTTAAATTTTGTGAGTGTCTTAAATCTACTCTGTACTCCCAATTACTTTTCAGTTTTATATAGATAGGCCAGCTTGTCTGCATGTTTTGTTTATTAAATTGGGCCATATTGCATTTCCATCTGGCTGAAACTGCAGTTGCACATTTGTGCAGTGAAAATGGGCACAACTCTCCATGATACTAAGAGAATGTGGGCTCTTAGTTGTAGAGAAAGAACAGGCAACTGTCTCATATACCGGATAAGTTAAAGAAAAGCAACATGGTCGTCAGGCAAAGGAGATGCTAAGGCCAATCAAGTCCAGAACATGGCAGCCATGGTGGCTATGTGTATGATTTCTGCCTTTTTCCTTTTTGTTAAGGTTTCAGTGGGAGCAATTTGTTCTGTCTTGGAGCAGTGCAAAACAACTTGTGGTAGCCCCTGATTTCCCCAACCACTCCATTTTTCTTGAAGTAGCTGTATTTAAACTACGAAATCAGTTTCGGTATTCAACACGGTAAACCTACGTAGCGTGGACAGTAGATGTTGTTCAATTGACCAGCCAAATAACAAGCGATAATTTTTGTAAGACAAACAAACAAACAAACAAACACAAGAAGTTAATCAACAAGTTTTGTACTTTTTGTACTCAGCAAATGTTGATTGATGGTTGTTAATTATAAAGCAAAAGCAATTTTATTAAATTTTTATTCTCCCCTTCCCCCAAGGATTTCAGGCTGGCATGCATAATTCCCTTCGAATATTATAATTGCTACAGCCCTGGGGGTAGTTTATGGTAAGAGCGGGTGACAAATGCAGCCACAGTTGGTGGGGTGTGTGTGTGTGTGTGTGTGTGTGTGTGTGTGTTACCCCCCTGCCTTCCCAACACTGAATGTCATCACTTACTGTATTTTTCGCTCCATAAGACACACCTTTTTCCTCCTAAAAAGTAAGGGGAAATTAGGATCTGAGGTGGTAAAAAAAAATATGGTCTAACCTATGCAGTAAGTCCAGGATGAGGGCAGCATTTGGATGCAGGCCTCCTCAGTCATTTCTTACAGTGGCTGAGCATGAACAGAGGAGGGGGGAATCTTCCCTCTCCTCCGGTACCAGAACTGTTTAGCCTTGGTTGCTGTTCTGAGGGCCCGGCTAGATGTCTCAGCTGCAAGGCTGTCTGAAGACCACCTCTTAGGTGACACAAGCATTGCTGCAACAACAACAACAACAACAACAACAACAACAACAATTTATTATTTGTACCTCGCCCATCTGGCTGGGTCTCCCCGGCCATTCTGGGCGGCTTCCAACAAATATTAAAATACATTAGAAGATGGTGTTGGAAGCACATGCCAGAGAGACAACAGGAGGCACCAGCCCATGGGTGGAAACCTCTGATGGATGAAGTTGCAGGGCTCTCTGCTGTGAGCTGTGTATGTGTGTGTGTTTGGGGTGGGGAGCTTTGCATTTAATTTTCCTTGTGAAAATTAGATGTTTTCATTTTGGGAGGAATTCAGTGTAGCACTTACCATATTTTTCGCTCCATAAGATGCACTTTTTTCTTCCTAAACAGTAAAGGGAAATATCTGTGCGTCTTATGGAGCGAATGGTGGTCCCTGGAGCCGAATTGCCCAGGGGCCAAAAGAGGATCATGCTTTTTATTTTACAAAGAGAAAAAGGGGTGTTGAAAGGACCCCACTCAGCAGCTGATCAGCAAGAGATTGGGAGAGAGATAAGAGTCCTGGCTCCCTTTCAGCCCCGCCCTCCATTGTTGAATGTGCTGCAGAGGGAGGTTGTTTGTTTCCCCAGCGACATGTGACTGGCTGATTAGATTATCTGTCTGGAAACTGTAGAAATGGCTCCCTTTCCTTCAGAAGCTGCAGAAATGTGAGTTAAACCCCATAAAAAGGGGCTTTTCCTCTTTGCTTTTCCTCTTTGCTTTTCCCCCTTTGCAAAAAAAGCTGCAAAACTTTTAGCTGATCCTCAAAAAAACAGGGCTTTTCCCTTTGCAAAAAAGCTGCAAAACTTTTAACTGACCCTCAAAAACACAGGGCTTTTAGAGGAGGAAAACCAGGGGAAAAAAAAGATTTCTTGTTTCTTCCTCTAAAAACGAGGTGCGCCCTATGGTCCGGTGCACCCTATGGAGCGAAAAATGCGGTACTTGGAGGGGGAAGTGTGACACATTGCAGCTCAGAAAACCCTGGTGGCAGCAACAGGCCACTGCCAGACAGATGCAACACTGTCTACGGAGCTTCATAGCCACATCTTCCCTGGATTTCCCTTAGTCCAACGCTCTGCCCACAAAGCAATGGCCTTTGACATTAACTGCTTGTTTTCTTCGTGGAAACAAATGAAATTAAAGAAGAGAGCCAAGCTTCTCCTACCAACCAGGTGGCCCCTGGCTACTGCAGGACTACAGGGCCAGTGCAACAACCGAAGCTCCCAGGCTGTAGTCTTATTGTGACATTGCAAACTATTAATTGGTAGATATGCATGGCTGCAGAGCCTGTTACTACTTATGTCTAGTTCTTAGGGGCTTAAGAGGGAATAAATACCAGGATTTAAATATTATTAAACAAATATGAAGGGGGAGTAAATATCAGGATTGTGCACCTCATGGCCTTTTTTGGGCTCTGTCTCAAGTGTAATGTTGAAGCACCATGTCCACACATTTATTATATCTAAAACTTTAGAGCAGGGTGGATAAAAATCAATGATTAAAAAAATATATCAAAAAATCCGATTTTTTAAAATTTAAATTGGATTTTTAAAATAAAATGCTTTTGGAGGAAAAACCTTTCTAAACATAGTTTTCTATTTAAGTTACATTATAGTCCAAAGGCTATTCATCAAGAAATAAGTATTTGTTTTAAGTTTTTCATGTGTACTAAAACTCAGTATGAGTTTTTGTTGTTGATGTTGTTTAAAAAAAAACGTTTAACCACATCAGTTAACAAACATGGATACATATGCTATAATGTTATTGCTTTAGTTAAATAAATTTTTTAAATAGTTATTACGGAAATGATTATTTTTTTCTCCTTCCAACAAAGTACAGCAGAAATGTTGTCCGAACATAAACAGTTAACTTATTAAACCTCACAATAATTTCATAATTATCTGTCTGTGTGTTTCTAATAGTATAACCAAATCAGTAATTTTTGATATAACTGTAAAAACTACTCTGAAAATTTATTATTCCAAAAACGAAACCTTCATTTGGTTGTCAATATTAAGAGGATGCCAGCAAGGCTGAACCTTTCTGTAAAAAAATGATTTAAATCAAGTCTTACTGGCTAGTGGTTTAAATCAAATCCACCTTGCTTTATAGTATTATTTACACAAGCTTTGAGCTGACTTCTGATTACAATTAGGTGTATCATAATTGGAAATCAAATAAGTGGAAGCTCTCAAGCGTAAAGATGTATTCCTTTCTTAACTGTCTATGAAATCATACAGCATTTCCACTGCCCTGTGCAGCAGTGCACATCTTTGTTCATTACTGTGGTGTGCAGAAAAAATAAAATGTGCAGTAATTGCCTACAGTAGCCTTGAGTGAGTGCTGCTATGCTAAATTTAGCCAGAGAGAACTGCAACTTTTTGTCCCTCGTGTCTTCCAAACATGAGCTGACCCGTCTTCTATTTTTAGCTTTCTAAGTGAAACAAGATGAGACGTTGAGGAGCGCTCCAAAGCAGCAAGCTGGTTTCCCAGAATGCTTGAAGAAATGTAATAAATAGGAACTCGTGATTTTTTTTTAATGGAAAGGTTAAGGAAGGAAAGTAATTCACATGACCTATCCAGGGCAATGAAGGTCATTTAAAAGTTCTATTGCTGTTCGTCCATTTCCCATAGGTTCAACACCCCCCCCTTCTGCCCCATTTGGTTCCCTTGAAATAGTTGCCTTTCAGACAACAGACCAAATAGGCTCCATTTAATGCAGTTCTTTATCTGTTAAAAAAGAATCTGCCTTAAGGAATATGTCCTATCTGGGACTGTTAATTCTTACATAAAGGTAAAGGTAAAGGACCCCTGACAGTTAAGTCCAGTCACGGTTGCGGCGCTCATCTCGCTCTATAGGCCGAGGGAGCCGGCGTTTGTCCGCAGACAGCTTCCAGGTCATGTGGCCAGCATGACTAAGCCGCTTTGGTGAACCAGAGCAGCGCACGGAAACGCTGGATTCGCAGGGATTCGAACCACCGACCTTGATCGGCAAGCCCAAGAGGCTCAGTGGTTTAGACCACAAACAGTGGTACCTCGGGTTAAGAACTTAATTCGTTCCGGAGGTCCGTTCTTAACCTGAAACTGTTTCTAACCTGAGGTACCACTTTAGCTAATGGGGCCTCCCGCTGCCGCCGCCATGCGATTTCTGTTCTCATCCTGAAGCAAAGTTCTTAACCCGAGGTACTATTTCTGGGTTAGCGGAGTCTGTAACCTGAAGCCTCTGTAACCTGAGGTACCACTGTAGAGGGATCTAATTCAGCTGCATGACATGACGCTGGTATTTGGTTGAATCTGCTCGGCAGGTTATTCTGTTTTGCTCTGTGGTATGGTTTTTATGATGAGGATAAATGGCGCTGGTTTTATACGAAGCAATACTGTATGGTGTCAGCTGAGCTGAGGGCCAGAGGCAGGTTTAGGGCAGCGCAACCGGTACCACCACACTGAGCGCTGAGCCTAGGGGGCACTGCAGGGGGCTGCAACTGTGATGTGGTGAACTGAGCAGAACAGGAGGCAAGAAGTGGAAGGAGGCGCCAAGTTTTGGTCTTGCGCTGTTGAAATTTGAAAGACCAGTGTGCCCCGGCGAGGGCTCCTAGATGTGGCACGTTAATGTACTGTCAAAAGGACACCAACGAATAGTGGGTAAAATGGGGTATAAAGGTAAAGGTAAAGGGCCACTGGTCCCATCACCTCCTGGCAAATAGAAGGGGAAGAAATGGAGGCAGTGAGAGATTTCACTTTCTTGGGCTTCATGATCAATGCAGATGGTGACAGCAGTCACAAAATTAGAAGACGCCTGCTTCTTGGGAGAAAAGCAATGACAAACCTAGACAGCATCTTAAAAAGCAAAGACATCACCTTGCCGACAAAGGTCCATATAGTTAAAGCTATGGTTTTCCCAGTAGTGATGTACAGAAGTGAGAGCTGGACCATAAAGAAGGCTGATCGCCGAAGAATTGATGCTTTTGAATTATGGTGCTGGAGGAGACTCTTGAGAGTCCCATGGACTGCAAGAAGATCAAACCTATCTATTCTTAAAGAAATCAGCCCTGAGTGCTCACTGGAAGGGCAGATCCTGAAGTTGAGGCTCCAGTACTTTGGCCACCTCATGAGAAGAGAAGACTCCCTGGAAAAGACCCTGATGTTGGGAAAGATGGAGGGCACAAGGAGAAGGGGACGACAGAGGATGAGATGGTTGGACAGTGTTCTCGAAGCTACTAACATGAGTTTGGCCAAACTGCGGGAGGCAGTGAAGGACAGGCGTGCCTGGCGTACACTGGTCCATGGGGTCACGAAGAGTCGGACATGACTGAACGACTGAACAACAACAATCACAAGCATTTTAATTCTTAAGGATGAAAAGCACTGTTCAATAAAGAAGTCTGGAGAGGGAGTTGCTGCAGGAGAATACTACTGCTCTGGTAAAGAAGGCCCAGCTCTGGTCCATGGGGTCACAAAGAGTCGGACACGGCTGAACGACTGAACAACAACAAAAGGGACCTCTGACCATTAGGTCCAGTCGTGGACGACTCTGGGGTTGCGGTGCTCATCTCGTGTTATTGGGCGAGGGAGCTGGCGTACAGCTTCCGGGTCATGTGGCCAGCATGACAAAGCCGCTTCTGGCGAACCAGAGCAGCGCATGGAAACGCCGTTTACCTTCCCACCGGAGCAGTACCTATTTATCTACTTGCACTTTTGACGTGCTTTCGAACTGCTAGGTAGGCAGGAGCTGGGACCGAGCAACGGGAGCTCACCCCGTGGCGGGGATTCGAACCACCGACCTTCTGATCAGCAAGCCCTAGGCTCTGTGGATAAGACAACAGTGCCACCCGCATCCCTAAAATGGGGTATATTTGCATACAATTGTGTGAAAGACTGCGACTCTCACCATTGTGTGAAAGACTGCGACTCTCCAGGTGCTAACTGCCGAAACCCCCATCTCTGCCTTCTTACGGTTCTTTGTCTTAAAATTGGCCTTGGACCTGGCAGCCCTTCAATTAGAGGAAACCTTTAAATAAAGGACTGAGCTCTGTGAAACAGAATACATGGCTACCCTCCTGGAGCCATGTCTGACAAAGTACAACTTTTATAATGAAATAAATCATCAGCATAACTAGAACGCCTGTTCCAGCTTGTAACGATTTTTTTCTTCCACGGGCAGAGCGATACAGCATTGCAGTTTCTATGTTCAGTGAGGAAGTAATGGGGTCAGCACACTTCCTGCCTGTGATCTGCATTTTTCTGGTTATGAAGATCCGTGGGTGTAAGCAAACTCCTTTTCAGCTCACACAAGGGCTGTGACCTTGCAAAGGGCTTTCAAGAGAACGTCTTTGTTTGGAAAGCCCGAGTTTTCTATAGAGAACAAAGTGTTACGCTACCCTTAGTACCCATTTGGGAAAGAATTGAAGGAGTGACTAAAACCACAAATACTTTTAGGAGATGAAAGAGAGAGGCCTACACTTTAAGAAATTCTAAAATATATGAACTATAAAAGCTAGCATTGCCTGATGTGCTCTGTGAATTGTATTTTTTTTTAATCTTATAGAATCAAGGATATTTTCCCCCAAAATAGATTGCTATTATTACATTTTGTGCTTTCTAAAAGGAGCCCGGTATGGATACATTTATTTAGTTGTTTATTTAAAATATTTATATATACAGCTACACCTCATCTACCCTCCAGGTCTAGGCTGATGCTGTACTGAGGATAGAGGCAGGCACAACTCAGAGAAATTAACTCCCCTTCTTCATTCAACTTGTCTCTGTAATGCTAGCCTGGTCAACCTCCTAATCCAGGATCAAATCCTATATCACAGATGAAATATATATAAAAATTTAAAAAAATTGTCCAGTAGCACCTTAGAGACCAAGTAAATTTGTTCTTGGTATGAGCTTTCGTGTGCATGCACACTTCTTCAGATGCGAAGATTGGTATCTGAAGAAGTGTGCATGCACACGAAAGCTCATACCAAGAACAAACTTAGTTGGTCTCTAAGGTGCTACTGGACATTATATATATATATATATATATATATATATATATATATATATATACACACACACACACACACACACACACACACACACAGACACACAGACACAGACACACACACCGTATTTTCCGGCATATAAGACGACCCCCAACTTTTCCAGTTAAAATACAGAGTTTGAGATATACTCGACCGCAGATTCTCCACCTGGCGTATAAGATGACCCCCGACTTTTGAGAAGATTTTCCTGGATTAAAAAGTAGTCTTATATGCCAGAATATACAGTGTGTGTGTGTGTATGTATATATATATATATGTATAGAGACTGTGTCACCAACATGGCTACCTACCTGAATCTATATCACAGATGCTTTACGATGGAGTCAACTGGCATTCAGCAGTACCACTTTAGATCCTGGTTGTTGTTGTTGTTGTTAATAATAATAATAATAATAATAATAATAATAATAATAATAATATGTTACTTGAACCCTGCCCATCTGACTGAGTTGAGACTTCCAACAGAGTATAAAAGAACACACGGTGCATCAGGCATTGAAAGCTTCCTGACACAGGGCTGCTTTCAGATGTTTATGAATGATTGTACTGTTATTTATCTCTTTGACATCTGATGGGATAGCATTCCACAGAGTGGGCACCACCACCAAGAAGGCCCTCTGCATATGGACTCTGCCTCCATGCAAGTACCCCCCTGAGACATGGCTGATCCTCCAACTGCCTCCAGACACTCACACAGGACATTCACTGCCTTCACTAGTTCAGATTTAAACAAGAGGTAGAGCTGAGTATCTTCCACATACTGTACTGGTGAACACCCAGTCCAAACCCCCTGATGATCTCTCCCAGCAGCTTCATATAGATGTTGAAAGGGGGGGGGATGGAACCCTGAGGCACCCCACAAGTAAGTGCGCAGGGACTCACTCATCCCTCTGCACCACTTTCTGGGCATGGCCCCCCACTCCCAACCCTTCTAGACGGTCCAGAAGGATACCATGGTTGATGGTATCAAAAGCCACAGAGAGATCCAGTAGAACCAGGAAACAGCTTTTACTTCTGTCCCTAGCCCGCCAGAGATCATTGACCAGCACGACCAGGGGATTCCAGTCCCAAGGTGGGGCCTGAAACCCGATTGGAAGATGATCAGCATCCTCCAGGCATGCCTGGAGTTGTTCAGTGACCACCTGCTCAATCATCTTGCCCGTGAATGGAATATTTGAGACTGGAAAATAATTGACCATAATGGCTGTGTCCAAAGATTTTTTTTTTTAAATGAAACAGTTTAGTAACTGATTCTTTAAGGGGTTCTGGGAAGACTCACCACCCCATGGAGCCCATTGCCCAGCCCTGCCTGGCTTTTATGAGCCAAGGTGGGCAAGGGGCAAGGAGACAGGTGGTCACTTATCAAACCTTTATTAGGCATTTACATGTAAAATCACGAGAGAAAGAATCACATACAGGAACTTTAAAATATATATACACAAAGAAACAACAATTAAACTCATAGGCTGATCGTATATGTGTATTAGTAAAATCTAGAATTTTGTCCTGTTAAAGTACTCCTTGAATCACTGCTGCCAAAAACTCGGCTCCCCCCGCAGTCACCCCTTGGTCAATGTCAGAGAGACAGAATCCAACACTTCCACCATGCTGCGGTTCCAAACCGTCCAAAAGGGGGGACAACACACGTTCACGCAGCGTACTCTGTAGTGGACAATAAAAGAGAATATGCTCTTCAGTGTCCGGGACATTCAGGGAACACTTGCAGTATCTCTTGTTTCTGGGAATATTCTGATATCTACCCCTGACAAATGCCGAGGGAAAGATATTCAGTCCAGCCAACATAAATGCCCTATGTTAGGCTGGTATTATTAGTTTAGTAACATAGTTGACCCTGCTATCTAGGATATTTAAATCATAGAATATGGGAGAGCAAATTTTATTTATTGCTGCCACAATATTTTGTCTCTCAACATCCTTTAGTCTAATTTGGACATTGTGAAAGATATGTTGCTCGCTTGAATTGTACAAGGGCTCCAGCTCGATGCCTATCGATCTGATTTTATTTTCTAGGAGTTGGTACCATCTAGATTTATAGGAGTCCTTAAGGAGGTCAGAGAGCAAGCTTGATGGTGGACAGCGGACAGGTGGTCATTTTCACTTGTTCAAGCAGCCTGTCCACATCCTCAAAGGTAACAGGTTGAAATTGGTCCCATACAACAGAGTACGGGCACTCCCTAGCCCAGCCCTGCTACAATGGTGGAGTCTACCTCTCTCTGAATTTGAGCAATTTTATCTGCAGAAAATGGGACGTGGGTGGTGCTGTGGCTTAAATCTCCCAACAAAGATTAAAAATACATTAAAATGTCACACATTAAAAAGTTCCCTAAACAGGGCTGCCTTCAGATGTCTTCTAAATGTCAGGTAGTTGTTTATCTCTTTGACATCTGAAGGGAGGGTGTTCCACAGGGCGGGCGCCACTACCGGAAGGGGGTTCTGTTAGACTACAAACCACCTGAAAGAGTCTCCTTGAACTGTTTTCCGCAGATGCAATAGAAGCAGCAAACAGGGCCTACTTCACTGTTGCTATCGCCTCTTGGTGTGCTTGACATTGAGCTCTAACCCATGTTAAGTCCATTTTGGAGTGAGTTTTCCACACACACACCCCGGTGCTCTAGCTGTCTCAGCGATTGTTTCATCATATGAGCGCCACACCCCATAGTCGCCGTTGACTGCACTTAACTGTCCAGGGGTCCTTGACCTTGACCTTCATCACCCTCAGCCCCTGGGGAAAGCATGGGGCCATGAGAGCGCCATGCAGTTGGAGAGGGCACTTCAGAACCAGACAGTTGATAGCCCTGGTTAACTCTGGTTGAGAGCCAGTTTGGTGTAGTGGTTAAGAGCGGCAGACTCGTAATCTGGGGAACCGGGTTCGTGTCTGCACTCCTCCACATGCAGCTGCTGGGTGACCTTGGGCTAGTCACACTTCTCTGAAGTCTCTCAGCCCCACTCACCTCACAGAGTGTTTGTTGTGGGGGAGGAAGGGAAAGGAGAATGTTAGCCGCTTTGAGACTCCTTCGGGTAGTAAAAAGCGGGATATCAAATCCAAACTCTTCTTCTTCTTCTTCTTCTTCTGCATTCCAGCAGGCCACCAGGGAATCAGCTGAAAGGCCATCAGCATGGGATAATACATCCCCTACCACTCTCTGGAAGCCATTTGGATCCATTAAGTAGCAGGGGCAGACCATTCAAATTGGTCCCACCTTCCTGCAGAGGGAAGGGTCATAGAGAAGTCTAGCAGACCATGGCACTTCTTTTGTTCCACTGGAATGTCAGATCACCCATGTCCACAGAGGTAAACACCAGATCTAAGGCATGTCAACTGCTATGAGTATAGCCAGATTTATTCAGGGCCAGCCCCTTGGAGGCCATGCTTTCCATGAAGTCCTGAGCGACCCCCTTGTAAGGGCGTGTTGGCATGGATGTTAAAGTCCCCTATGACAACCAAACTAGGTAGCTCTAGGAGAGCATCCGCCACAACCTGAAGCAGCTTGGGCAAGGAATCCTTGGTGCAGCTGGCAGGTCAGTACACCAATAGGAATCCTGTACTGCCCCTATTATCCAGCTTCCAAAACATGCACTCAGAAAACTGGGTCTCTAATAGGACGCCTGGTGAAAACCAAGGACTTCTTAAAAATCACTGCAATCCCACCTTCCCCACCTACATGACCTAGCTTGCTGTACTTAAGAAAAACCTGGTGGACAAGCAGCGGCAGGAGCACGTGCAACCACATTTCTGCTAGGTGGTTATCAAGAGCACACACACACACACACACACAGAGAGAGAGAGAGAGAGAGAGAGAGAGAGAGAGAGAGAGAGAGAGAGCCTACAATATGTCAGAATATGTCAATATGTCAGGGCTGCATCAATAGGAGTATAGCATCTAGATCAAGGGAAGTAATAGTACCACTATATTCCGCTCTGGTCAGACCTCACCTGGAATAGTGTGTCCAGTTCTGGGCACCACAGTTCAAGAAGGATACTGACAAGCTGGAACATGTCCAGAAGAGGGCAACCACAATGGTCAAAGGCCTGGAAACAATGCCTTATGAGGAACGGCTTAGGGAGCTGGGTATGTTTAGCCTGGAGAAGAGAAGGTTAAGGGGTGATATGATAGCCATGTTCAAATATATCAAAGGATGTCATATAGAGGAGGGAGAAAGGTTGTTTTCTGCTGCTCCAGAGAAGCGGACACGGGGCAATGGAGTCAAACTACAAGAAAGAAGATTCCACCTAAACATTAGGAAGAACTTCCTGACAGTAAGAGCTGTTCGACAGTGGAATTTGCTGCCAAGGAGTGTGGTGCAGTCTCCTTCTTTGGAGGTCTTTAAGCGGAGGCTTGACAGCCATCTATCAGTAATGCTTTGATGGTGTTTCCTGCTTGGCAGGGGGTTGGACTGGGTGGCCCTTGGGGTCTCTTCCAACTCTATGATTCTAAGAATACTTCTATAATAGTAGAATCATCATTCAAGTTGTGATAAAGGGGCTCCTTCCTTTGAATTTCTCCCTGACTATGAAGAGAGCAAAAAATGAAATAGTACATGAAGCTGAATTGTCTTTGTTTCTCCAAGCCTTTCATTTCATTGTCTTACAGAATGGCAGCAATCTGCAATTTAGAGGGTTTGCTAAGCGAAATGCCTCCATGGCTTGGCCTGGCAAATTCCTGGATCACAGCCACAGCTGTTGTCAAGAAAAGTCCTGTTTCTGGAAACTAATAGTGATATGCTTGTCAGACTCTATTTCTCAGAAAACATTATATATTTGTATTTCCTGTTGTGTGTGTAGTAGGGTTGCTTTCCTTTTGGATCTAATATAAAAACCATCTTGTTGATCAATTATTCTTCCATTATGGAAGTAACATTTGAAAGTATTACTATTTTATAGGGTGAGATATGAGAAGGCAGCTGTTCGGAACAAATAGAACCATAACAGATTTATTCTAGGCAGGTTAGCAAACATTTCCCCCCCCCTTTCCTTTTTAAGAGCCTTTAATGATTCTTTTTCCTTCTTAAATATAAAATATTCAGAGTTCCACAAATCCGCATACCTGCTGGCTAATGCCAAGCAGCTTTCACTGCTCTGTGCTTCTAGAAAAAGTTCCGCCTTGTCGAAGAAGAATTACTTCATGGGGTACATCCGGGGCTGAGGTATGTCACCCAGGTGACAGAATTCACTGTTCTCCATTGTATGAGGCCGTTAAATCAAAGGAAAATGAAAGTTGGCCTGTAACTTACTTGGATGGGGGTGGGAGGAAATCAGCTCTGAACTCAGAACCTGACAGGAAGTGGAACATTGCTTGCAGCTTATCGTGTATTAAGGATCAAATAATGTATGTTATGGAAGAGTTTATGCCTTTTCTGTTCACTGTCCGCACTTCCTTGATTATATACAGGTGAAACTCGAAAAATTAGAATATCGTGGAAAGGTTCATTTCTTTCAGTAATTCAACTTAAAAGGTGAAACTAATATATGAGATAGACTCATGACATGCAAAGCGAGATATGTCAAGCCTTTATTTGTTATAATTGTGATGATTATGGCGTACAGCTGATGAAAACCCCAAAGTTCAAATTGTGAATTTTGGGGTTTTCATCAGCTGTACGCCATAATCATCACAATTGTAACAAACAAAGGCTTGACATATCTCGCTTTGCATGTCATGAGTCTATCTCATATATTAAACTCCAGTAGCTAATGAAAACAATTGCTTACATAAATGGACTTTTCCATGATATTCTAATTTTTCGAGTTTCACCTGTACTACTGCATTATGTTTTGGGAACTGGTTAACTGAATCCATTCCAGGTTTCCTTCTAGTAGTAACTAATGTAGTATTATTAGGGACGCCGGTGGCGCTGTGGGTTAAACCACAGAGCCTAGGGCTTGCTGATCAGAAGGTCGGTGGTTCGAATCCCCGCCACGGGGTGAACTCCCGTTGCTCGGTCCCAGCTCCTGCTAACCTAGCAGTTTGAAAGCACGTCAAAGTGCAAGTAGGTAAATAGGTACCGCTCCGGCAGGAAGGTAAACGGGGTTTCCATGCGCTGCTCTGGTTCGCCAGAAGCAGCTTTGTCATGCTGGCCACATCACTCGGAAGCTGTACGCCGGCTCCCTCAGCCAGTAAAGCGAGATGAGTGCTGCAACCCCAGAGTCGTCTGCGACTGGACCTAATGGTCAGGGGTCCCTTTACCTTTACCTTTATTCCATACTTCAGTTTTCCAAGAGTACACTAATGCATACTATATTTTTAATTTAAAAAAAAATAAAAAACTGTCTACTGGACAATTTATTTCGTATGCATCAGACCAACATGCCTACCTACCTGAATCTATATATTGTTTGTTTTTGTTTCAGTCGATAGCTTCGGCTGACATGGATTTAAATCAGCTAGAGGCTTTTTTGACTGCCCAGACAAAGAAACCAGGAGGCATCACAACTGAGCAAGCTGCAGTTATTGCCAAATTTTGGAAAAGCCACCGAGTGAAAATTCGAGACAGCCTTATAAATCAAAGCAAGTGGGAAAACAGCTTGAAAAACATCAGCTGGAGAGTGGATTTAAAGTCTCAGTCAAGACACGCTGACCAGTTAAACAACCCTGTGGCAATAGTTGAAATGGAACTGGGGAAGCATGGGCAGGTGAGCAATTTTTATCTTGTTTTATCAATGCGAAAATGTTTCTTAAATATGGGGTTCAGCAACAACACAGTCTTCCAACGATGTCAGACTTAACTGAGAAACCGGACAGACACAGATCACTCCGTCAAGTTGCGGGTGTCTACTGATACAATCGTACAGAGTTTATTGTTTACTTCAGGGGTGAAGAACCGGTTCTCACCAATAGGATTGATCCTTATCTTCCCCCGTCCTCTGTGGAACAGCACTGGCAGGTTTGTCAGTCACGTGACATCACAATGCTATCAGGTGAAGCACTTCAGTATGCACAGTTTGAAATCTAGTCAAAGGCACAATGCTTTGCAAGCCCCAAGAAGCATCTGGTTATCAGGACTTGCAAAGTGCTGTGCATGGGCTTTCAAAGTCCCGACAATCAGCTGATTATTGATAGGCTTTCCAGGCACTACCAATCAGCTGATCACTGGTGTCTGCAGTCCTAAACAAATGTACATTACATGTGAATATGGTTGAAAAGTGTTGTTTTCAACTTATTTTCAGGAAAATATAGGTAAAGGTAACCCTAACCATTAGGTCCAGTCACGGACGACTCTGGGGCTGCGCGCTCATCTCACTCTATAGGCCGAGGGAGCTGGCGTTTGTCCGCAGACAGCTTCTGGGTCATGTGGCCAGCATGACTAAGCCGCTTCTGGCGAACCAGAGCAGCACATGGAAACGCTGTTTACCTTCCCGCCAGAGTGGTACCTATTTATCTACTTGCACTTGACGTGCTTTCAAACTGCTAGGTTGGCAGGAGCAGAGACCGAGCAACGGGAGCTCATTCAAACCACCAACCTACTGAGCGGCAAGCCCTAGGCTCAGTGGTTTACACCACAGCGCCACCCGTGTCCCCGAGCCTGCTTCTACACAAATCCTGTTCTGCAATAATGACACGTGTGAGCCTGCTTCTACACGTGTGTAATTATTGCAGAACATGATTTAACTCTCAGTTACCTTCTGTGTAAGAAAAACACCATGTGTGAAGAAGAGAGTCTTTGGTTGAGAGTCTTGGTGGTGTTGTGATGAGAGCTTTACAACTGCACATGCAAAAGCCTATTTTGAGATATCTACTTGGCTCTGAAGCTCACTGGGCAAGTCACTCTCTTGCAACTTAAAACAAAATAAAAAATAAAAAATTCCTTCCAGTAGCACCTTAGAGACCAACTAAGTTTGTTCTTGGTATGAGCTTTCGTGTGCATGCACACATCTTCAGATACGCTTCTTCAGTTTCTTCTCGCAACTTTAGTTAGCTCACAGAGCTGTTGTGAAGTTCAAATGCTATACTCAGTTCACTGGAGGAACAGTTAGGTATTTATAAGGATTTAACCAGATTTTGGGGTGGGGGATCTGTTCCCAGCTTTTATGATAGCCATGTTCAAATATATAAAAGGATGTCATCTAGAGGAGGGAGAAAGGTTGTTTTCTGCTGCTCCAGAGAAGCGGACACGGAGCAATGGATTCAAACTACAAGAAAGAAGATTCCACCTAAACATTAGGAAGAACTTCCTGACAGTGAGAGCTGTTCGAGAGTGGAATTTGCTGCCAAGGAGTGTGGTGGAGTCTCCTTCTTTGGAGGTCTTTAAGTGGAGGCTTGACAGCCATCTGTCAGGAATGCTTTGATGGTGTTTCCTGCTTGGCAGGGGGTTGGACTGGATGGCCCTTGGGGTCTCTTCCAACTCTAGGATTCTATGATTCTATAATGTTAAACAGAAGCATGTCATGCAGCAGCACTATGGCTAACTCTGTGCTCAAGATAAAAGTATTTACTGCTTTAATGTATGTTTCTGACAGCATTACATCTCTTAAATGCATTACTTTCTTAAAGCCACTTTCTCATTTTAGTTTTACACTCATCCCAAATAACTAGAATCAGATCCTTCATCTGATATTCCTTGATCTGGTCAAAGCTAACTATAACGTCATCCTGTGAATTTTTCTCAAGACCTTTATCTCAGATAGTTTATTGTACAAATAGTTTAAGTGGCCTGAATAATTCTCTCTCCCCTCCCTGTTTCAGAATGTGCTGGCATTTGTTATCATTACCATATGCCAGCCATTTTAAGATTGTGTTCTTAGGAAACTTGGCATTCCACAGAAACTGACCAGAGATTCCTTGAAGAGATGCTTGGCCTTGGTGGACAAGCTACGAAGTAAACAGATTGTGAGAAACTGTGCAACTTTTTGCGAAAGCCACTATCTCAGGGGAATGTTGAGTGCATTTTGAAATGCACACTTAATGGAGAAGCAGTTAGGCCTGGATGGCACCCTTCATTACCTGAGAATGCCCTCAGAATCTGTCTCAGAATCCTTTGCTATGTGTAGGAATTTTACAGTTATCTCAAAGGGGAAGAAATAGGAAGTTGGAAAACTGTGGTTGTGTCAAATTTGTGTTGTTTGAGTTGATTGCCATTATAGACTGATCACATGAAATGCTGGATTCTACATATATTTTAAGGGGCGCGGGTGGCGCTGTGGTCTACACCACAGAGCCTAGGGCTTGCCGCTCAGAAGGTTGGTGGTTTGAATCCCTGCGACGGGGTGAGCTCCCGTTGCTCGGTCCCAGCTCCTGCCCAGCTAGCAGTTCGAAAGCACGTCAAGTGCAAGTAGATAAATAGGTACCACTCCGGCGGAAAGGTAAATGGCATTTCCGGGCATTGCTCTGGTTTTGCCAGAAGTGGTTTAGTCATGCTGGCCACATGACCCGGAAAAACTGTCTGTGGACAGCAAACTGTCTGCGGCTCCCTCGGCCAGTAAAGTGAGATGAGCGCAGCAACCCCAGAGTCGTTCGCGACTGGACTTAACTGTCAGGGGTCCTTTACCTTTACCTTTTTAGATGGAAGCTCAGCAAAGGAAGCAGCAAAGCTAGAGGTGTGAAGAGGCAGGAGAAAGTCTGCAAAATGTCTTTTATAATAGTTGTGGAAAGACTTCGCACAGACATAGAGGAGCAGTAGTGTTTTCCCATTTCCTGCAACTTTAATTCAGACTGCTACATGTCTTTCTTACTTTACTTTTGTATGACAGGTGTAATAGTGGCAATTTATTAAAAATATACTATCTCCCAAGTGAAAACTGTTAGAAATTGGTCACCCTAGTGACCAGGATAAATGTAATCGCTTGAGCTTTGTTCACCTTGAAAATATACGTATTAGCTGGAACAGTTATGTAACTGGATAAAGTGAAATGTGAAAAACAAAAACAAAACAATAATAAAAGGACAAGGTTCACACTGCTGAGGGAGAAGTGGAGTAAAACAGATTTATTAGGCTGAACATTGTTTAAACACTGTGCAAGATGTCAGTGGTTATTTTTCCTCTACATTATTTCTCTACT
Source organism: Lacerta agilis (assembly GCF_009819535.1). Classification (NCBI taxonomy): domain Eukaryota; kingdom Metazoa; phylum Chordata; class Lepidosauria; order Squamata; family Lacertidae; genus Lacerta; species Lacerta agilis. Next base: position 3,130,208 of record NC_046314.1, on the reverse strand, counting down.
ACATCATCAAACACTGAACAAAAAGAAAATGTATGTTAGCAGGATACAGTTGGGAACAAGATCACCTTGATTATTTTCTGTTGCCACTTACTCCCAACCCCCACCCATCTCTGAGTCCACTTCTGGCACCTGAGCCTTGTTTCTGAAAGACGTGGCTGGGGAGACTTTAGTGCAGAGGTCCCCAAACTAAGGCCCGTGTGCCAGATATGGGCCACATGAGCCAATTATCTGGCCCCTGCTGCCCGCTCTTACTGGTGTGGCGCGGCTGCCCATCTCCGGGTCGGCATGGCACTGGAAATAGCTTTTGCGCATGCGCAAAGCATAATTTCCAGTGCACCTCCAGGTCTGTGGAGGCCCATGCGCACGCACACAAGCTATTTCCGGTGCTGCGCCGCGCCAGAAATGCACTGGAAATGACGCACACACACACAAGCTTTTTCCGGTGCCGCGCCACGCCGGAAAAAGCAAATGCGCGCGGATATTTGCATGCGCTCCCCTGCCCTTTGGCCCGCTGTGCTATCGGCGCCAGAGGAACCTGCCCGAGGCCAGGTAAGTTTGGGGACCCCTGCTTTAGTGCATCTTTCGTTACTCCCTTTTGCTCTTGAAATTTTCCTTTCGGTGTTTGTATGCTGTTCTTTATCCAGTTCCTTAACCCGCGCATTGGTCAGTGGCACCTTTTCTTTTCTACTGTTGCTGAAGGCAAGTGCAGTTTTTCAGGTTCCTCGGTTTGTTTGTCTGCGCCACCTAAAACAAGCAGAAAAAAAGAGGAAGAATAGGTTGCTACTGGAAAAAAGTGGGAAGTTCTGCTTTGTAAGGAAGCTCCCACCCAGAATATGCTCCAGCTCTGGGATGCTTCTGAGCTCAGAGCTGTGAATGTTGTAGCTGGCATCTTCAAAGGTCAGCTGGATCTTTGTCCCACTGTTCACTTCTTCAACTTCTAATCAGTCTCCTTGCACTGACTGAGTGCTAACAGAAGATGTTGCAATTGCTCCAGTGCCTGCCTCACTTCTTGTTCTTGCCTCTAACCAGAGCCGTCTTAAGGGGATCTGCCGCCCTGGCGTGGCTATCCCTCCGGCGCCCCCGCCATGCCGCCTCTCCGCCGCCTCCCTCCCGCGCTTGCCGCCCCTTGGGAGGGGGGTGGGCGAGCGGGGGATGAGGGGCGTGGCGCTGGAGCGGCGCGGGGCCCTGCGCGCCCTTCCAGCGCTTCCGGGACGGGAGGCGAGGGCGGCCGGCTCGCGCTCCCGCGCGCATCCGGATGGCGCGGCGCAGCCGGGCGGCGCGGCTGGGCAGCTTGTGTTCCATCAGGTGGGCGGCCGGCTGCGCGCGGAGCGCGAGCTGCCCGGCTGCGCCACGCCACCCGGCTGCGCGCGAGAGCGCGAGCCGGCCGCCCTCGCCTCCCGTCCCGGAAGCACTGGAAGGGCGCGCAGAGCTGTGCTCCTGTGCTCTGCTGGGCAGCCAGAGGGCGTGGCGTGGCCGGCCAGCTCCCTTGCCGGGAGTCAGAGGGCGCTGCCGGCAGGCGCTGCCAGCGGGGCTGGAGGACGGAGGCGCCCTCCAGGCCATTGCGCCCTGGCGCGCCGCGCCACCAGCCCCAATGGATGAGACGGCTCTGCCTCTAACCTATTGTGAGAAAAGAGGGGCACCAAAAGCTTCATTCTAGAGCACTGCTATAGCTTCTTTAGGCAATAGTAACTTTTGGTATACATTGACGTTGGAGGTGTTTGAAGACTGCTCTTCTGTTGGTATTTCTGTCTCCTTTGGCTGACTTTGGGCTGCTCACTGGGTTGGTACCCACGTGCACTCAGTCCAAGCCTTGGGAAAGGCTGCTGTGAGTACTGCCCAAGGAACAGAAGTGCCTTTGCAGAGTTGGCCCCTGTCGCTGCCTTGAGATTCCTAGGATGGGGTGAGGAGTCTGCCTTGACAGGCCGGTTTCCTTGTGCAAGTTGGTCTGAACCATTCTACTGGTGCTGGTTAGGAACACAATGCCACTCCTCGCAGCGTAGCCAGGAGTCGCGTCTGTCCTACCTAGAAGGGTGGTTGCCAGCTTGTGGACGGACATCGTCCTGGGTTCCACTCCTGAGCATTTGCTGTGAGTGATGATTTCCTTGTTCTTCGTTTTCAAGGCGTTCATTTTTTCCTTGCAGTGCGATGGTAGCTCTGCTGGCACATTTCTTTGGAGAGCCAGGTAAAATGGCACCTTCCTTAAACTAATGAGTGAGTTTCTCCTGGATGTTGGTAGAGGACCAAAGATCACTAAAGACCCCAACCTCCTCCTCTTTCTATTATTGTGTCTTTTCCCACAGGGGTGCCTTCTGCCATGAGTCAAGGGATTCCAAGGACCATTTGAATGGCAATGCCCATCAACTTTGGGGAGGCCCAGCCCTCTCAAATATTTTATTAGGAGGGACCAAAGGGACCTTGCCCCTTAGGAGTTGGCTCCTAGGCTTGCCAGTGAGGGAGGGTGTCTGTGACAGAAGGAATTTGCAGACCATACCTGTGGGTCACCTACACTGCCCAATGTGTCATTTAGCTTGGTGAGAGCTCCCTAGAAGAGGAACCAATTGCAAACTGCAAGCTTTTTGTGGGTAGGATTGAGGTTTGTTTGAAAACTCACTGTTTGGTTTTATCCCCCATGTTTGTGGAGTTACTGTGTGAACTACTTAAGCCTTAGCCATTTTACAAGTGTTAATGATTTCGGTTTCCCCACCACCACCACCACCACCACTCAAAGTTGAATTTCTGTTGTGTTTTTCAATCTAAGTCTAAGTAATTAAAATACAAGTGATTTTGATTGTGCTAGTGTACTATTCAGTTTTACATTGCTTTTTATGATTTTCAATTTTATACATTTCGATAATTTTACAATCATTTTAACATTTTGAAACTTGACTTCCTTCCCCCTCTTTCTGCGGTTCCATAAATTTTTTTATATATATTTTCTGCATATTCCAAATTAACTTAATTTACTCATTTATTCATCTACTTTTTACACTTTTACATTGCTGCTTTGCCATTCATACTGGACTGCTGTCGCTCTCATTGTTGAGAAGCAACGCTGCCTGCTTTGCAAGGAAGGGCTTGTCATGGAGGAGTGAGATAGCCTTTGACAAAAGTGTGAGCAACAGCCGCTCAGCCTAGTAGTGAACTAGAGAACTTAGTGAACTTTCTGCATGCTACTGAACTATGGCCTTTCTCCGCTTAATGAGATATAGCATTAAATACACGAAGAGTTGGAAACAAGACATTTAAGATAGTTTTTTTTTTTTAAATAAAGCTTTGCTTTGTTAAATGTGCATTCTGTACTTGAGGTCCTTTGTAATATTTTATTCCAAAATCTTTGAGATTTTTTTTTTTAGTTTTCTGTTAATTATCTTGCTTTGAATGTACACATTATAGTTGGCTTTCTTCTGTAATATTTTATTCTGGGTTGTTTTATTTGATGTTTTAATGTAGTTTGTAAACTGCTGGGAGATTTTTTTTCTTAAAAGTATAAAGCGTTATAGAAATGAAATGAATAATAACAAAATAATAACTTTGGGTTGTATCCAGTGGTACAACTCAGCTAACGGTAAGACTTTTGTCAGCAGAATGGAGAAGAAAGCAATTCCACCACCAACCTGCCAAATCGCCTGGCATCCTAAATCAGTTTTGGAGAATCCCCCCAACACCCTAGAGCAATTTTTTGGGTGTGGGGTTACAGGAGGGAGGGAGAATCACCAAAAATTGTTTCCCTCCCATTCTCACCAAGGAGCAGCACTGGTGGACACAATCCACTTTACTCGTGAGATCCGTGTCACATAGGTTAGTTGTTGTTGCCTGTCTGAATTTCACCCATTGTTTTCTGAACTCTTGCGCTGCCTTTTTATAACTAGTTCCAGCTTGTGGACCACAGTGATCTGGGTTTGCTTTGTTTAAAAATAGTGTTCTCAAGTCTGGTTCTCCCACACCGATGTCATATTGAAAACGGAACTATTCTTATTATTAGGATAGTGGGAAGGTATGTGCCTCAAACCTGCAAATGTGAGTGGAATGCTTTACTTGTGGGTTGGTAAATTTACTTAAGCACCAGGTGTAAATAAGCAGGGAGTACGCTAGACATTCTTTAGCAGCTGGAAAAAAATCAAATATGATGCATCCAAAGAAAATTCAAGGTCTTGCTGTATGAGGGACAGTAGGAAGAAAATGTACCGGTAAATCTTTCCTGTCCACAAACATTTCCATCCCAATTTCTGGATTTATGCACCAACTGCAGTCCTTTGTTCAGTTCCCCATGTCCTCCTCCTACTCTGTCTTATTAAGTCTAGTTACAGGTGGGTAGCCGTGTTGGTCTGCCATAGTCAAAACAAAATAAAATAAAAAATTCTTTCCAGTAGCACCTTAGAGACCAAACTAAAGAAGTGTGCATGCACAGGAAAGCTCATACCAAGAACAAACTTACTTGGTCTCTAAGTTGCTACTGGAAAGAATTTTTTATTTTATTTTATTAAGTCTAATAAGTACTCCTAAAGAGGCTCTTCCTGGATCCAATTCTGCTTGATAAACCATGTTTATCAAGCCAAAACCTTGTTTTGGAGGGAAGGTGATCAAGAGGGATTTAGTGATGTAACTATGACACCATTGAATGGGATCATTTTTCTAGATGCCTTTCAATCTGGTCAAGAAAAGGAGTTGCCATTTTTGGCCCATAGTGGCAGGCATAGGTCAGCAACAACAAACATGGTGTCAGTGAAGTTGTCTCTTTATTCAAAGTAATCCCAGTAACTCCTCCCAGTAGGTCTTGTTCCAGTGAGGCAATTGCAAGGACTGAAGGTCCGCAACTTCTCAACACTCTCTAAGGCTCCTTCTCTCCAGGGTCCTTTCCCAAGCAGTCACAAATAGCGTCTGCACACAACCAATCTCTGGTCTGCTCTTTTCAATTCTCTGCATGGGTGGGAGGGGAGCTGGTCGCAGCACGAGGGGTGGGAATCCCTGGCTTCTTCAGCAGCCTGCCTCATCTCTGTCTCCTGGACCCCCTCCTCTGCCACAGCGTCTTCCTGCTCACTAAACCCTGTTGCCTCTTCAGCTTCTGACACCTCTTCCTCCCAGTCACCTCCCTTTTCTCCCTTGGACTACTCATCATGACCCTACCATTAGTCCCCTGGCTCTGAGCCTTCTCTTTCTGGGGGTTTCCCAGCTGGTGCCCCCTCACACTCCTCTGCACCCAGCCAGTCCATGGCACATAGCAATTATTATTATTATTATTATTATTATTATTATTATTATTATTATTATTACAGAATAAAATATAGCACTATTTTAACTGTGGCCAGATGTGATGCTTAAATGTAAAAGGACTATGTTGAGTCAGACATTCTAGTGTCTCTTACAGTCACTAGGTTGTATCCATTGTTAAAAATATTCAGAGTACACCCATTTAAATTAAATTAGTAGACGTGAATAACTTATGTCCATTAATTTCAGTGGGTTTACTGTGAGTAAAACTTAGTTTGGTATAAGAAGAAGAAGAGAAGAGTTTGGATTTGATATCCCGCTTTATCACTACCCGAAGGAGTCTCAAAGCGGCTCACATTCTCCTTTCCCTTCCCCCCCCCCAACAAACACTCTGTGGGGTGAGTGGGGCTGAGAGACTTCAAAGAAGTGTGACTAGCCCAAGGTCACCCAGCAGCTGCATGTGGAGGAGCGGAGACACGAACCCGGTTCCCCAGATTACGAGTCTACCACTCTTAACTACTACACCACACTGGCTCTCTCAGTTTGCATACATTTCATTGACAACTCCTGAGGGAGAACTAACACCCTTATCCAAGGAATAGGTATTTGATACAGGGTGGTGTCTCATTCTGCAAAGTATATACCTGGCATTTCACATGAATAATCACCTTAACCTGGGTGCTGTGAAACAGAAGCAGGGGTTGAATGATTCACGTTCTGAGTGGCACAATTAACCTCTGTCATTGAGCTGCTGCCTTGGGTTTCTGCCAGGACATGTAGATTACAGTTCAAGAAGAATGAGGCTGAACCCTTGATAGTCTTTATCAATATTATTATATTGCTTTGGAAGTTCTTACAACATACTGATATGTATGTCTGAACTTAAATGCATTGTAAAATTGAGATATGATGTGAAGAGACTGTCAAAAGCATCTACAAATACCTTAACTGGATGAATTTGATTTGCGAGTAGACTACTTATGGTTGGTTGGTGTGAAACAAACCATGCTCCCTCATTTAGACATAAAACTAAGCCAGGGAGTGTGGTTTGTTTCTTTCTAGCCTGAGTAGAAAGGAAGAAACAGTCCACCTCCGTGTCTTCACAGTAAACCACATTAACTTTCGTTTGCCATAACATGAGAAATGAGCCTACATGCATCCTTTCTAAACATGTGGGGTAGCTTAGGGTTACTAGCTTTCATACTACAGAGGTGCTCAAATCATCTTAGCAAAAATATGTATTGGCACTTTTACTGCGGCTCCTCTCTTAGTAGCCCAACTAAAGTATGTTTTTACCCTAGCAAAGTGAGATTCATAGTAGTACTTTTATCCATAAGTAGATGCAGAAATGTGTGTCTGATGGAGATGTCTATTTCACCACAATGACGAATCCTTCAAGAAACGTCAGTTGCAGTATAGGTGCCTCTGCCTTCAAATGCCAAGTACTCAAACATTCACGTGAAAAAGAAATTCAGGCCAGCAAGCAACCCACACTAACCAGGTACACAAACAGGGGGCACAGAGTACAATTATGTTTCCTGTGTGTTTTTTTTAACAGGAACTGTGGTTCTGAAAGACCAGTCTTCCTTCTCTTCTCTCTCCACCTTTTCCAGCTCTCTTGCCGTTTGCTTCCTGTCTGAACTTTGCTCGCCCTTCATATGCACCAGGAATGGGTAACCATGTTCAGTTCAAGGGCCAGATTCAAACTCAGATATCCCTGTGCACTCACTCCCTAAGCCAAGGTGGCCCGACTTTTCATATCAAGTAGAAGAAGAAGAAGAGTTTGGATTTGATATCCCGCTTTTCACTACCCGAAGGAGTCTCAAAGCGGCTAACATTCTCCTTTCCCTTCCTCCCCCACAACAAACACTCAGTGTGGTGAGTGGGGCTGAGAGACTTCAGAGAAGTGTGACTAGCCCAATGTCACCCAGCAGCTGCATGTGGAGGAGCGGAGACACGAACCTGGTTCACCAGATTATGAGTCCACCGCTCTTAACCACTACACCACACTGAAATTTTTCATGGCAAGAGTACTTTGATACAGAACCCGTGGGCCTTGTTGTATGTCGGGGGCGCTCTGGCAGGGTATTATAGCCCTCCCGCCTTCTCCCTAAAGCTGAGTAAGTGCTATCTAGGCTTTGGGAAGGAGGAGGCGGGACTCTAGGACCCTGTCAAAGCTCTCATGCCACCTCAAAGCCCAGTGCCTTGCTTACCCAGCTTTGGAAACACAGCGCAAAGGCAGGGGGAGCATCAATGTTGCTGAGGGCCGCATGTTGATTCACCCTGCCAGAAGCTATATAGATTTCATTAAAACATTAATTATTTAATTAAAAAAATATTGATCGTAATAACTCTTCTTATTGGTGAAAAATAATACTGGGGAAAGTGATTTGCAGATCTCCCTGCAAATCTCTCCTCTCCCTTCTGCATGAATTTTCAGTGAGCAGAATTTGACTCATGGGAACTCTGGGTTCAAGCCATTATTGGTTGTTCTGTAGCTGATCACCTCTGTTGTAATTCTTTTGGGGGGGTATTGAGGAATTTCCATTTTGTGGTGGTATGACTACTGCATATGGTTTATGGCAGGATATGGAAGTTCCTGAAGAAGCTATAATTGTAGATTAAGAATGTGACACCAATTCCTCGTTGCATGACTTCCTGTCAATTTTCTGTTCCTCACAAAAGTATTGCTTTTAATAGTCAGCCTTTTAATTCTTAGGCATTTGTACTTGTACAGAGTCCTGTAATTTTGTTAAGTATAGATTTGAATTTCCTTTGTCAAACAAAGAATTTACAAGCAGTAAAACAGAGCCTCTAGAGCCTGTTGTCATCATTTTACAATTTCAAGTGGCAAAGCATCTACTATTTATTTTGGGAAGTTGTTTATTGGTTAGCTTTGCGTTTAAGATCCCATAAACAAATTCTGTGAGATCAAGGAGTAGGTTTTTCATCTGTGTTTAGATACAACTGGACACCATTTTTAATCAAGGTAGTGAACTGAACTTTTCAGAACTGTCCTGATTTTAACCACTACTTTCAGAACTACTCTAATTGTTGTTCTTGTTAGCATTCCTAGCATCACCAGAAATTTTAACCCATGTTTGCATAATCGTTCCGGAGAACAAGGAGAAGATGGTCTGTATTTATTAGACTTGGGTGCCATATTGAATCAAGATGGTAGACTGAGCCTTTCAAAACTATTCTGATTTGATTTTTTTTATTTGGTTCTTAGAATTCGCAAGCAAAGCCTGGTGCAGGGCTGCTAGTGTTCTATAACGTTTTAGTATGCTCATTCTGTGGAGCAAGAAAAATAGTAAGCAGCACTTCATAGTTGTAAGAATGTTTTCCTGCAAATTACAGAATGATAATGTTGAAGTGCTGATGGAGGATGTCAGCTGAAAGCTAGATCTTTCGTGCGATGCTTGAACAAGTAAAATTCCCACATGCAGTTTTTTAATGCCTTGCTTTCCATGTTAGGATCATTGTGAGGATTCATTGCATAAACTGTAATTCAAAACAATCTGTTTATCAACAGATATTTCCCAGATTATTGCAAGTTTTTCAGTACTACAACTGCAGTCTGGGCTCATGGGAGTGGCTGCATCTATGTGCCTGAATATTTGGATGGGTTACACTTTCTTGTGAAGAGTAGTCCCTGTTTTAGTTGTTTTAAAAAACCTTTCTGAAATAGCCCATGCCTTAGCTATTTTAAGATTATGTTGCTTTTCAGGGCTCTGTAAGGAGTGAAGTTGTTTCCCCATAGTCTGAAGGTATGAAATATGCACAACCAAGGAAGGGCGGAATGGCTCTGACCCAGATACCAAGTTTGGACAAAAGTTTAAAAAAAGCAAAGACATCACCTTGCCGACAAAGGTCCGTATAGTTAAAGCTATGGTTTTCCCAGTAGTAATGTACGGAAGTGAGAGCTGGACCATCAAGAAGGCTGATCGCTGAAGAATTGATGCTTTTGAATTATGGTGCTGGAGGAGACTCTTGAGAGTCCCATGAACTGCAAGAAGATCAAACCTATCCATCCTTAAAGAAATCAGCCCTGAGTGCTCACTAGAAGGATAGATCCTGAAGTTGAGGCTCCAGTACTTTGGCCACCTCATGAGAAGAGAAGACTCCCTGGAAAAGACCCTGATGTTGGGAAAGATGGAGGGCACAAGGAGAAGGGGACGACAGAGGATGAGATGGCTGGACAGTGTTCTCGAAGTGACTGGCATGAGTTTGGCCAAACTGCAGGAGGCAGTGGAGGATAGGCGTGCCTGGCGTGCCCTGGTCCATGGGGTCACGAAGAGTCGGACACGACTGAACGACTGAACAACAACAACAAACCCATTATCCATACATCTTTTCCTACATTTTGGAAGTGCCATCAACTTACTCCTTCCCTAGCTCAGAGCTCCTCTCAGCAGTACCCAGACAATAGTAGTGGCAGTTCCAGGGGATCACACTTGTACCAAGTCCTTATGCTTAACTCTCAGCTGTGCCATACAAAACGCACCACAAGCACAGACTTTTCTGGAACTCCTTTTTATAGTTCCCCTATCCTTTCAGTTCCTCTCTTTCTGGCTCAGACTTAGCTACTGCATTGAGATGTATTTCTGCTTTCACGCATTTCTACATAAAGGTTGGGTGGGCGCACGTGAAATTTTACAAGCGGAAAGGTTTTCAGTAGAGACCACCTCTTCTAATAACGTGCTTGCAAGTTTTTCCTGTGTGTGTTGCCTTTTGGATGTTTCACAAATAAACAGAAAATATTGGGAAAAACCGACTGTGTTAAATAAACAGCACTAATAGTGATTCACTGCTTCCTGGTTTCAGGCATCTTGGATGTCTAGCCAGCTCCACACTAGAGACAGTGGAACAAGCAGCTGCAGATGGAACATGTGACAGAGGATAAAGTGGTTGCTGTGGCTGGAGTTTGTAGTGGTGCTTGAGGAAGTGAGTCACTAAATTCTGCCACAATTAATGATGTTATTGGAAATCTCATCTCTCTAAGCACCTCCTTGGTGTTTAGAGTTTCATTTATTTACTTAAAGGAAATATACACTACCCAAATATAGCTCCCAGGGCAGCTAACAAATCATTAAGAAGGAGTCCTTGTTCTTAAGCTGACAATCTGTGGTAGCCTTCCCCTCCAGATGTTGGACTCCCATCTGCCCTATCAGCATTGCCAGTATCCAGGAATGTTGGGAGTACATCTGGAAGGCAACAGGGTGGGAAACCTGATCTATGGTATAATTCTTAGTGTAACTACAATTCAAGGTGGGTTTTTGCAGAGGAGAAGAGAATTATTAGTAAAAACCACTATTCCTGAGTTATCTGAGCTATCACCCAATTGAAAAACGCCTCTATTTCCATAGATCTATTCATCACAGTATTTTGTGTGTGTGTGTGCATGTGTGTGTATTTGACACAATATATATTAAACATTTTGTAAGGGTGACAACATCGGCTATAACCTGTGCCATGAGTGTGAGAGGTAATGGAAGGAAGGAAATCAGCCAACCCAATCTCCCTTGCAGCTCTTAAAAGACCAATATTTTATTATGGAATCCACTTTTTGTTGGGTTTATTTCATCAGGTTGTATGAGAGAAATAAAATTAAAGTAAAACTTAAATTATGCAAAATAAATAAGACGATCCTGAGCTAAATGTAGTGGTCTTTGTATAAAGCAGCCTCCTGTGTTCTTTCTGAGTTGGAAAATGATACTTTTGAACAAATGCTTGAAAACGCAAGAACAAATATTCCTAACTGAGATCAATAAATCCCATTTCTCCATGGAGAATTCTAGCTGGTTTGCTTCAAATGTTGGCTTCTTCCTTTACTACCAGTAATTTCATTTTGTACCATGGCAGACAATTATCAAAGAACTCATTTAGCTTTTCTGTATGTCTGCTGGGTCACAGAAAAAATGTGGAACATGACAAAACATTGATTCTGAGGTCTTTAGATGTGAGACCTTTCACATGATTACCATCCCAAGTTCTGTGGGTGTGTATTTGCAGTGCTTGGCATAATGAAAGCTTGTTTTTATTGATAAAGAACTGAAGCCGAAATGTGCAAACACAGCAATGCTATGTGTGTATGGGGCTGGGGGTGGCCCATTTTCCTTCTCACACCTCATGTTCCACCCTCAAGCGAGTGCTGAAATCCTCCAAGCATACATGGAGCATGGCACACACCGATTTCGGTGGCATCAACGATTCTAGTGGCATCCCCCAGCTTCTTCCCTAGAATAGCAAACATTTTCCACTCTTTGCTCCCCTGACCCCAGCCTCCTTCTCAATGTAAATGTGGAGCCTAATGTCTGTGTGGGAAAACAAGGGGGTGGGCAGCAGGACTTGAGTTTGGAATTCCTGCACACCAGCAATGGGAATACTAAGACTGAACCATGGGCATTGGCAGGGGGGGGCACTTGCCCCCCATCAAGTAAATAAATAAATAAAAATGCTTAGCTAACTGACCAATCGCATCACAGATAGTTTGGTTCTTCCCCCTGCCCAACATAAATCCTAGCTACGTCCATGGGCTGAACTGAAATGCTGCTATCAGAACTGAAGCGCAGTTCAAGTACATGTTATACTGGAGACTGGTCTGTCTTAAAAACGTTGACCAAGCAGGCATAGGCGCTTACTACCTGACAGCTTAGAGTGCCTGAAGAACTATGGATGGAGGATCGTAACATTATACAGGAGGCAGCAACGAAAACCATCCCAATGAAAAGGAAATGCAAGAAAGCAAAGTGGCTGTCCAATGAGGCCTTACAAATAGCGGGGGAGAGAAGGGAAGCAAAATGCGAGGGAGATAGTGAAAGATACAGGAAACTGAATGCAGATTTCCAAAAAAGAGCAAGGAGAGACAAGAGGGCCTTCTTAAACGAGCAATGCAAAGAAATAGAGGAAAACCACAGAATGGGGAAAACCAGAGATCTGTTCAAGAAAACTGGAGATATGAAAGGAACATTTTGTCCAAAGATTACCATAATAAAGGACAAAAGTGGGAAGGACCTAACATAAGCAGAAGACATCAAGAAGAGGTGGCAAGAATACACAGAGGAATTATACCAGAAAGATATGAAGGTCTCATACACCCCAGGTAATGTAGTTGCTGACCTTGAGCCAGACATCCTGCAGAGTGAAGTCAAATGGGCCTTAGAAAGCACTGCTAATAACAAGGCCAGTGGAAGTGATGATATTCCAGATGAATTATTTAAAATTGTAAAGGATGATGCTGTTAAGGTGCTACACTCAATATGCCAGCAAGTTTGGAAAACTCAGCAGTGGCCAGAGGACTGGAGAAGATCAGTCTCCATCCCAATCCCAAAGAAGGGCAGTGCCAAAGAATGCTCCAACTACCGCACAATTGCGCTCATTTCACATGCTAGCAAGGTTATGTTTAAAATTCTACAAGGGAAGCTTAAGCAGTATGTGGACCGAGAACTCCCAGAAGTGCAAGCTGGATTTCAAAGGGGCAGAGGAACCAGAGACCAAATTGCGAACATGCGCTGGATTATGGAGAAAGCTAGAGAGTTCCAGAAAAACATCTACTTCTGTTTCATTGACTACACAAAAGCATTTGACTGTGTCGACCACAGCAAACTATGGCAAGTTCTTAAAGAAATGGGAGTGCCGGATCACCTCATTTGTCTCCTGAGAAATCTCTATGTGGGACAAGAAGGTACAGTTAGAACTGGATATGGAACAACTGATTGGTTCAAAATGGGAAAGGAGTACGACAAGGCTGTATATTGTCTCCCTGCTTATTTAACTTATATGCAGAATTCATCATGCGAAAGGCTGGACGGGATGAATCCCAAATCGGAATTAAGATTGCCGGAAGAAATATCAACCTCAGATATGCTGATGACACAACCTTGATGGCAGAGGAGGAATTAAAGAACCTTTTAATGAGGGTGAAAGAGGCGAGCACAAAATATGGTCTGAAGCTCAACATTAAAAAAAACCCTAAGATCATGGCCACTGGTCCCATCACCTCCTGGCAAATAGAAGGGGAAGAAATGGAGGCAGTGAGAGATTTTACTTTCTTGGGCTCCATGATCACTGCAGATGGTGACAGCAGTCACGAAATTAAAAGACGCCTGCTTCTTGGGAGGAAAGCAATGACTAACCTAGACAGCATCTTAAAAAGCAGAGACATCACCTTGCCGACAAAGGTCCGTATAGTTAAAGCTATGGCTTTCCCAGTAGTAATGTATGGAAGTGAGAGCTGGACCATAAAGAAGGCTGATCGCCGAAGAATTTATGCTTTTGAATTATGGTGCTGGAGGAGACTCTTGAGAGTCCCATGGACTGCAAAAAGATCAAACTTATCCATCCTTAAAGAAATCAGTCCTGAGTGCTCACTGGAAGGACAGATCCTGAAGTTGAGGCTCCACCTCATGAGAGGAGAAGACTCCCTAGAAAAGACCCTGATGTTGGGAAAGATGGAGGGCACATGGAGAAGGGGATGACAGAGGATGAGATGGTTGGACAGTGTTCTCGAAGCGACTAGCATGAGTTTGGCCAAACTGCGGGAGGCAGTGAAGGACAGGCGTGCCTGGCGTGCTCTGGTCCATGGGGTCACGAAGAGTCAGACACGACTGAACACACACACACCTGACAGCTTGTACAGAAAGGCAACATAGGAACCTTTAAAATAATAAGTAAAACTAAAACAAATTATGCCTAGCTGGAGTTGCCATGTTCAAAATTTTAGAGGCCAGCAACAAACATGTGGAAAGGTTATTTGTCATCATGGCCTGGTTGTGGACTTCCAGGAGTATTTGGAAGAGTGGGACGCAGCTTGCTGTTGCCATGCATGCTTGGGATATATACCTATGCACACCGGCAAGCTAATTCTTCACGTTTAGGGAATAAGAACTTCCATAACATGAATGATTAGGAGGAAGTTCAGCTCAAGAGCTTTATTATGCAAGTGGATAGGCTACTATCATTCTGGTAGATCTAAAGGACATTAATTTCAAGTGAGCACTGTCCACTTCAGTTGCCTGTGGTTCTTGTTGCTACTCTTGTTGTTAATTAAATTTCTATACCACACTTCATCCAAAGATCACAGGGCAGTTACAGTATAAAAACACAGAAATACATATCACTATAACAAACAAAAACAAGTACCCCTGCAAACACACAGTTTAAGAGGCCATAGATTCTGAGCCAGTTCATATGGGGACAGACACTCCTCGAGGTAGTGTAGTCCTGAGCTGTTTAAGGCTTTATAGGTCAAAGCCAGCACTTTGAATTGGACCCAATTGGCAGCCTGTGCTTTGCAATCAAGTCACAGTGAGATACCACTGGTTCTGTCACCTCCTTCAGGCCACACCATAAAAGGCCCTGCACCACCTAGGAAAGCTCTACTGGATGGCACAGAGTTAAAGGTAAAGGTAAAGGACCCCTGGACGGTTAAGTCCAGTCAAAGGCGACTATGGGGTTGCAGTGCTTATCTCACTTTCAGGCTGAGGGAGCCGGCGTTTGTCCACAGACAGCTTTCTGGGTCATGTGGCCAGCAGGACTAAACGACTTCTGGCTCAATGGAACACTGTAATGGAAACCAGAGCGCACGGAAACACCGTTTACCTCCCCGCCACAGTGGTACCTATTTATCTACTTCCACTGGTGTGCTTTCACACTGCTAGGTTGGCAGGAGCTGGGACAGAGCAACAGGAGCTCACCCCGTTTTGCAGATTCGAACCGCCAACCTTCTGAGGCTCAAGTGGTTTAGACCACAGCACAATGAAGATGCAACAGAGCCATCCAAGTATGTGTTCTTTGCTGCCTTCACTGCCGCTAGGTATGGTGTTCAAATGCTTTCAACTGGAGTTTTCCTCCACTCATGTTTGAGCCATTTCCCAGCTTGTTTCCTCACCGTAAGCCCTGAAATATACTAGGGGCCAAACGGGCTCCACAAAGTGGGAGGCAGTTCAGGGGCGATTGTGTCAATAGCTTGAGCCATTTGGGTGCTCCAGGGGTCAGCCATGGCTTTGACACGAGAGCCAGTCATAACAGCCAAAGAAAGCCAAAGTGTTTCCATATTTGAACCAAAGATATGTTAACTTTAAAGTGGGAAAGTTCCCCCCCCTCTTTTTTCATGGCATAGGGAAGGAAGCACATATGTTTTTGTGCAGTCTACCTAGCAACATACCCATGAATCTTTCTGGTCCACTGATTTCATTTTTATTTAATCCTGCGGTAGCAGTTACCCTGTAGTAAGAAAGCTGTAATCTCTTGTTTCATTTACATTGCATATAGCATTTTGCAGTTTTGTTCAAATTTTAAAATGAAGCATGAATGTTGATTAGATCTGTTCTGTAGACCTTTCCTATATTGAAAAAGGCAACTCTCACAGCAATATAAAAATAAATAAAAACAAAAATTAAAAAGAGCATTAAAACATGGCTGACTTCTATATGTTATACAAAGTAGTGGAAACTTAAGGCTTTTCTGAAATTGTGTGCTTTAAGCTTGCCATGTGTTACAGAAAAATTGATCAGATAGTTACTGGAAATTTGTCCGATGCCAGTTTAATGAAGTGAAAGCTTTCCACGGTGTCATCAAAATGGGCTTTACCTTTCAACAGATTGATTGTAATTAAAGGGTTTAAAGTGAGTAGGCTCTTATCAAGGATGCTTTGTAGTCGCACGAAGTGAGAGAGATCAGAGTACTCTATGGTCCATGCCAAATATTAAGAGGATTTTTGCCAGCTGGTATGAACACATGGCTGCTAATCATTATAAAAGATTTAATCTATATTTTAGGGAAATTTGTTTTCTAAAATTATTCTTTCCAATTAATTATGCAACCAAGTAACAAAATCCTATTTTCTGGTAGGACTCTAGTTTTGGCTAGCATCTACCCGATAAGGTGAAAATTTAGCAGCTGTCCCTCGCGTTGAGATGAAATGATAGCAAAATCTTCACCGGTTACATTTGTGCATGCTGACAGGAAAAAAGAGGGCAACCACATCCTTAGTTTGGCTGAAAGTTGAGATCCACAGTAGTTCACTTCTCTCTTTCTGAATGACAATGCAGTTTAAAGCTAGCGGTTTTAGCAGGGGGAACCTCAGGATGCGGAGCCACAACGCGCCCTCTCCTGATGGCAAGGTTCTGCAAGGACTTTCCCTTGAGGATACTATCCGGAGGCAAGGATGCAGCAGGGGGGGCCTTTTGCCTCAGGTGCCAAAATGTCCTGGGCGGCCCTGCTGTTTATCATACAATCTGAACAGTTTCAGGCACTTTATATGCATTTCAGCAGAAGCATTGGAATGGATGGCTTCCGTAGGATTGCTGTAATGATTAAAGGTTTGCCAGTATGCGGGGAGGGGGGGCAGTTGCACAAGTCCTTGGCACACAGCATCTGCCTCTAAATTGGGTTCTACCATGAGTAAGAGCACGTGTTGCGATCGGGACCTGGCAAGACACATCCCTTCCTGTGGGGGTGGAGCCAGCAGCTGGCCTTAGCAGCTATAGGGCAGAGAGGTGTTGCTGGGCAAAGCTAGATGTAGCAATTTGTGATGGACAGCTTAGCGTCCTATATATTCCTCTGCACGCAGGGTGATCCTTCTCTTGGCTTCGGCTTCTGATCACCCATCCCGCCCCCCCTCTTTTCTTAGGCCTCTGTGTTTGACCTTGCAACTGCCTGTCATGGGGTCATCTGCTTTGGGGCAGAGGCCCAGTAGGAATTTGTCCATTTGGCTGTTTGGCTGTTGCCATTTGGTTTTGCTTACTGCAGTAGCAACTTGTCACAACTTGTAAGGTTGGCGGTTAGGCATTGGTTCCTGTGTGGATTGCTGGATTGGGCGGTTCCCATCCAGAATCATGATGATACTGGGAATTCCGTTAAAGGAATCCGGCGACTCTTATGCTTTGTCCGAGCCCCCGGTAGGGGTTAGGGCCGTGGCCGAGTCCCCGGGACCATGGGGAGAGGGAAGCGTTGTATCCCCTGCTCCTTAACTCTCCTCAGTTGCAATTTCCCAATCGCTGGTTCTAGGCCAGCCTCTGTCCCGGTAGGACAGTAGTCTGAACCAATGCCTACGCAACCACTCACCGAATTTGTATTTAAATAAAGTTGTGGCCTAAATTATTGCCAAATACCCAAACAAAAATTATGTCTCCTGTGTCAATTCATTGGGGGGGGGTGACTTGAGGTCCTCGATACGCAATGAGATTCTGCATGAGCAACCATGGTATGGTTAGGACCTACAGTCAGACCTTTAAATGTTACAGCAGTGCTGGGGGATGAACCCACGAGTGGCGATATTAAATTCTCGAGAATAATCTCTTGGTGAATATTCTCGAGAATATTCTCCATTAATGAGGTGTGTACATTTAAAGCAGCTGTTTAGACGACACGGAATTTACAGTTTGTGGAGAATATTCTCTGGAGAATTTTCTAGCACATCACTACCCACAAGAAAATCAGCGCCCGCACTGCTGCAGGGCACCAAAACAGGGAATTGACCACAGCTGGTCATTTTTGGTACACTTTGGCCCCCAGAAGCTGCTATTAGGCAGCTTGGTAAACAACTAGTAACTCCCATTTAAAGCTCTGCAAATGCGATGTTTGTAAAACTTTGGGGAGTTGTATGTTTTCATTGGGTACATTATGTACGTTGATAATTTATCATGGGTGTTCTGCCAAGGGGCAGGGTTCTCCTTTTTTTGAATCTGGATCCAATAAAACACACAGATGGAAGAAGAACACAAAAAAAGTATGCTTTAATTTTCTAGATACAATCAGACAAACGTAGCGTACCTGACCAACGCCCAAACACAAATCTCCTCCTCTTCTGCCGCCCGGGGCTTCAAGAGAGCAGCGGGAGAGATCCCTCACACCAGAAACCCCACAGCACCCAAGACCTAGTCTGTGGCGAAGCCCCAATCTGTCCCCTCCATTCCCTTGCTTATATAGCTGACTTAAGTTTGATTGTTTTCACCTGGCTATCAGGCACCATTCCCGAATGGTCAGGGAATCAGGCACCTGAGTGTGGCTTGGCCAAGGTCATTGGCAGCTGAAGGTGTTCTCGACTAATTGCATCCTCCTCACAAGCAACCTTACTTTGCTAATTAGAGGAGGAAAAGGGAATAGGACATGTAACCTGACTCCTCGTGATTACAAAGATCTTCCGCGAGTTTCCACTACACTCCACCCCTTAACATATCCTATTTCCTTTTCATCCTCGGTGTCATTTGATTGAGTATAGCCCACATAGGTTGCACCTTTGCATACAGCTGCTTAATTTTAACAAACAAAAAACAAGTGAAGATCATGGAAATACATATAATCACCAAAACAATGATAACCGGATGCAAGGCCAGGTTCAAAATATTGGTCATGGTGGGACTCCATCCGGAGAATATGTCCCACCAATGATGCACAGTGAGATCCCCAACATCTCGCATCACTCGCACTAACTCTGCTCCCTCATGTTTAATTTTTAACATCATTCCTCTAATCAAATTTACAAAGAAAAAACTATACTCATGACTATCTATATGATCCCCCCTCAATCTGTCCTCTGGAATCTTTATCCCGCCAACTCCCCTGCGTTATCCGTTGTATTCCATGTGATGGACCATGACAGCGTAAAATTATCATATGTCCATGGGATGGAGAAGTACAGTCGTTTGCCAGACATCATCCATGTCCCCTGTCCAGTCACATTCATACATCTGCCATGGATGCCGGGGAGCCATCGCCTTTGAGACAGAGCTGGTTGTTCACACAGCAGCAGCGTAGTCGTGTTCAACTCAGGAGGATTCGATTGATCATAGATGTGCGCACAGAGGCAGACTATTACCCACCACCACCAATTCATGGTGTCCTAGAAGCATATAATAAGAAAATTATTATGGCGTATTACAAAGAAATAGGAGAGTCATTATTCTCGCCGCTTCAGCTTGGCTGCATCTAAACATATGGGTGCAGTAGCATTTGCCAAAAGCACCCAGTAGGTGGCCCCAGGTCCCTTACTAACAATCTCTCCAGGTCTGTTTGGCTGATCGGGGTATACCACCCATACCTTCTGTCCAGAGGTGAGAGTGGTATCTGTAGATCCAAACTCTCCTCTCCTCCTGACAGTAGATGGAGGTGGACCTGGTGCTTCCTGAATATCGGGTACACTGATACGCTCGCAAATGAGTTGCGCTATTCGTTGTCCTGTTAGCAGAGATGCATCTTGAGTGCTGACATTATGGAGGAGCACCTTTACTTCTCCTTGGTAGTCGGCGTCCACCACCCCTCCTAAAACCTGCAAGCCTTTTAAGGCTAGGCTGGATCGAGGTGCGATGCGCCCATAGGTTCCATGGGGAACGGTGACCCCAATCCCCAAGGGTACTAGTACCTGCCCTCCGGCTGGTACCACCACATCCTTAGGGGTTATGAGGTCAGCCCCAGCACTATCGGGCGTCGCTCGGAGGGGTGGCTGGCCATAAGGTTGGAGTTTCCAGACCTTTAGGTACTCCACTGGTGCTGGCGCTGGCAAACTTATCATTCGTTGCAATGGTGTTTGGCCAGCGCATAGTGGACGGCTATTTAGTTCAAATTCCGCCTGATCTAGAACTTTACCCCACCCCTTCAGGGTATGGGTGGGGGTCAACTGTTTAAGCTTTTGCTTTAGTAACCCATTTAGCCGTTCTACCAACCCAGAAGCCTGTGGGTGGTGAGGAATATGATATATCCACTGGATATTCCATTCATTTGCCCAATCTTTTACCTCTCCCCCTGCAAAATGACTCCCATTGTCACTCTGTACCTGAAGGGGCGCTCCATACCTCCGTATTAACATCTCCAACCCCTTTATGGTGTTCTGCTGGTTCGCTCGTGCGCAGGGGTAAGTCAAAAGATACCCTGAAAAGGTGTCTACCATGGTTAATGCATACTGCCAACGTCCACATTTGGGTAAGGGTCCTATATAATCAATCTGCCATATTTGCCCAGGACCACTTCCCCGATGTAATTTTCCCATGGGTGTCTTAGACAGAGGCATCTGTCTCACCTGGGAGCACACTTGACAATTAGCAACCACTGTGGCAGCGGCACTCACTGAACATGGAATGCCTCTCTTGATGGCCCATTCTTTGGTGGCTTTGGCCCCCAGATGCCCTGCCTTGACATGCGCCCAGCGTGCTAATACCAATAACTCTTCGTCTTCGTCTTCTGGAGTAGCTGTCCGTACTCTTGCTAACCGATCAGCAGCCTGATTGTACAGGGCAACAGGTGTCCCTGTTGTATGTCCATCTACATGTCCAATGTGCATTTGTACTTTTGAGAGCATTTGATCCAGTTTTATCCAGAGGTCCTGCCCCCACAATGGTCGGTTGTGGATGCAGAAGCCATCCTGTTTCCACTTTGGAAACCATACAGTCAGCCCTTTAAACACAGCCCAAGAATCAGTATAGATATATACAACATCCCCTCCTTGCTCAATTGCATGTTCCATGACCATTAATACAGCCATTAACTCAGCATATTGGCTGGACTTCCCTTTTCCTCCTCTGGTCAGAGTAATTTGTTTTCGAGGATTTAAAGCGGCGGCACGCCAGACTCGCTCATTTCCCTGGTAACGGGCGGAGCCATCGGTGAACCAGACTTCGTCATGAGTAACCTGCTCATACGGGGGAGCTTCCTGTGCTGGGGGATCTTTAAGTTCTAAGCTAGGAATTTCTTGGATTTCTTCCCCTGTAGGAGTCACAGCCAACACTTGCTCCTGCAGTGCGCTCACCCCATGAGAACCAGGTCTAGCTCTTTCTGCAATATACCACTTCCACTTTATAAGGGAAGATTGTTGAGCTCTCCCTACCCTGGGACTGGTAGAATCATCATTCACCCAAGCCATGATAGGAATGGCTGGTCGTAATACAACAGGGTCGGATCCAGTTAGCCTAGCAGTTTCAACCAAGGCCCAATAGCATGCTAAAAGCTGCTTTTCAAAAGGGGTGTACTGAACCGTGGGCAATTTACGAGGCCAAAATCCTAGGGGGACGCGCTTCCCCTGCAGGCTTTTCTGCCACAAGCTCCAGACTGCAACTTCCTTATTTGCAGAGACTTGTAACTCAAATGGTTGCCCTTTAAGGTAAGGACCTAAAGGCATAGCAGCTGCCACGGCCGCTTTGGCATCAGACAGAGCTTTCTCCTGCAGCTCCCCCCATTCAAACTGAGCCTTCTTTCGTGTCACGTTATACACGGGTCTTAGTATCTGGGCTAGATGTGGTATATGCTGTCTCCAGTACCCCATCAGTCCTACCAGCCGCTGGGCTTCGGTTTTGGACGTAGGAGCCTGGAGGGTAGCGATTACATTCAGAACTTTTTCAGGGATATGCCTCACTGGTCCAGCCCACACCACCCCTAGGAATTGTACCTGCTGAGCAGGGCCCTGAATTTTCTTGGGGTTGATCTCCCACCCTCGGGACCGCATATGGTCAATCACTGTTATTAACCCTTGCTGCACATCTTCTTCCGTGGGTCCCGAGATAAAGACATCATCAATGTAGTGGGCTAAAAACAGGGCTAGGCTCAGTGTAATCTGCTGCAGGTCCCTAGCCACTAGCCCATGACATAAGGTGGGACTATGCAGATACCCTTGCGGTAAGACTTGGAAAGTATACTGTCTTCCCTCCCATGTAAAAGCAAACTGATCTTGCGATTCTGCATCAATTGGGATAGAGAAGAAGGCATTTGCTAAGTCAATTACCGCATGCCACACCCCGGCGTTCTTCTCAATATGTTCTAACAAAGTTACCATATCAGGTACAGCTACGGCCAGGGGCGGGGCATGTTTGTTCAGTTGACGATAATCTACCGTCATCCTCCATGTACCGTCAGGCTTTTTCACTGGCCACACGGGGGCGTTAAAGGGAGATGCAGCCGGCCTTAATATCCCCACCTCAAGGAGCCCTTGGATTGTACGAGATATTTCTTCATGGCCACCTGGAAGCCGATATTGTTTAACATTTACAGGCTTGGCAGGTGGTGGTATCTTGAGTGGGGTCCACTTGGCCCTACCTACTGTGATTGCTCTGACCCCAAAAACGTATCTTCCTAGCGGGGTATAAAACTCCCGACCTTGCAACAGGTCTATCCCAATGATGTACTCTGGTACATGGGATATATAGACTCTTGCCCAAAAGGGGAGCGAATCCCCCAAAGCCACACGCAGTCTTACTCGGGTGGTGAGTTCTTCCCCATCCCCATACACGTTAATATATACAATCTCTCCCTTATGTTTTGCTGGATTACCATATATCAGAGTGACCTCAGCTCCAGTATCCATGAGAGCTAACACTCGCTGCACATTTGCTTTGGACCAATGAATGGTTAAGGGAATGTGTGGGCGCGGGTCCCCAGGGATAGCCGTCTTTATTGGCCTCACCGCTGGAGCCCTGCCACACCCCTATCCAGTAGGTTGGGGTATTTCCCACCTATGTTCTGACAAAGAGGGGTACAGTGACTCTGGGGGTGGGGCAGTCGGCGTAACCGTGCCCCTGACCCGGGGGCCAGTCCCCTCCTTTTTAATTTTCCCTGCACATTTTTGCTTCCACAAGTTGTACATTTCTGCAGTGGGAATGCCATCTATATCTTCCTTGCGAACCCCTGCTTCCAATAATTCCAAAAACATCTGCTTCCTCGTCACCTTAGGGGTGGAGGATGTTTTATCTGTCCTGGTGAAGGACTTCTTATCAGTCCCTGACTTTCCCTTCTCCTGTGCTATTCGGGCGCGGGGTTTAGCGACATTTTCTCTCTCTGCCTCCCCTAATTGTCCTATCAAGAGAGCAACTTCACCAACAGGTCTCCCTTGGGCGGGGCCCAGCAGCGCTAACAATGGGCCACGCATATGTGAAGGTGCGCCCTTTAACAGCCGCGCCCTCATGCCGGCAGTGAGACGCTGACTCTCTGGTCCCTGGAACCCTTGCTGATAGATCCCAGCCTGCAAAGCCATGCCACGCAGCTGTTCTATGGCTTCCTCAATGGTTTGCCAGGGGCCTGGCTGTTCTTCCCAATCCATTGGGGCGGGGTATCTGGCGTATACAGCCTCTACACACCACTGAAATAGGGAACCTGTTGCACCCAAATTAGGCATGCGCAAAAACTGATTAACCAATGTATCACGAGATAGGGTCCCCAATTTTACCAACTCCTCCCCCGTCAAGTAAAGACTGGTAGTTCCCTGGTCCCACAACCTAACCAGCCATTGGCTCAACCCCTCCCCGGGTTTTTGCCTGTTTGTCTTTGCCATTTCCGCCAACTCCTGCTGAGTGTAATCCCGTACTATCCGGGTGGCCTGGGCCGCTTGTGGGTTACCTGGCGGTCCCTTACTCTTGTTGGTCACTAGAGGACGTGCCTCAGCAACCCATTCCTCTTCATTCCCCTCATCTTCTCCCTCTGTCCATTCTGACTCCTCATCACTAGAATCCCAAATGTCCCCACTCCATGTCTTGGGGTCCCATTCCCGGGAAGCAATGAGGGCTCTAACCTTCCGAGGGTTAGGGATACACTTCTTTCTTACCCGCTTTGGGTGTTTCATTTTAGCGAAGCGAATAGCCATAGTGGCAGCCCGCTCCTTAGCCAGTTCTTCCCTCCCCCGAGCGCTTTCTAGCACCTCCTTAAGAATTGCCTGCTGGTCCTTTAAAGCAGCGATGTCCTCTAATTGCTGCTGTACCTTCCTCTGAGAGGCTTCTAATTGCTCCCAAACACTCCGGAGCGCAGTGAGTAGGACCCATCCAAGCCCCCCCACTGTCTTCTGCCCCGCACCTTTCTCTATCCCCATTAGCTGCAAACACTTAGACACAGCCATAGGGGTAGCACCTCCAAACCCAGCCATCTCAGCATCCCATGACACTGGTGGGGTCAACTGGTTCAAAATTTGAGCCACTGGTGCCCAAGCACTAGTGCTGGGCCAACCAGGGATATGGCTCTGGCCATCCTCCTGCCTAGGGCTTTTCTTCTTCCACCAGGGCATTGTCTCCAGATCCTGCTCACAGCGCCAAATGTTCTGCCAAGGGGCAGGGTTCTCCTTTTTTTGAATCTGGATCCAATAAAACACACAGATGGAAGAAGAACACAAAAAAAGTATGCTTTAATTTTCTAGATACAATCAGACAAACGTAGCGTACCTGACCAACGCCCAAACACAAATCTCCTCCTCTTCTGCCGCCCGGGGCTTCAAGAGAGCAGCGGGAGAGATCCCTCACACCAGAAACCCCACAGCACCCAAGACCTAGTCTGTGGCGAAGCCCCAATCTGTCCCCTCCATTCCCTTGCTTATATAGCTGACTTAAGTTTGATTGTTTTCACCTGGCTATCAGGCACCATTCCCGAATGGTCAGGGAATCAGGCACCTGAGTGTGGCTTGGCCAAGGTCATTGGCAGCTGAAGGTGTTCTCGACTAATTGCATCCTCCTCACAAGCAACCTTACTTTGCTAATTAGAGGAGGAAAAGGGAATAGGACATGTAACCTGACTCCTCGTGATTACAAAGATCTTCCGCGAGTTTCCACTACAATGGGTTACATCAGGAGAGGTTAGTTTTTCCGCTAGGCAGTTGCTCATATCTGTAATGAGTAAGGGGTATGTACTGGGAAGATCCGCCTCTTTTCGAAATAAAATACTTGCATCATGTGTATATATCTGTTTAAGGAGCTAACAGAAATCACTGGATTAAAGCTGACCGAAAGTCCAGAGGTAGCGTTATTATCAATTTACGATGGGGAGGAAAGTTCACGGGCTGTGAAGGACTTGCTCACAAATTTATTGACAGCTGCACAAATTATAATAGCTAGGAAGTGGAAGGGGCAAGCAGAATATAAAATGGAAGAATGGTATAAAGAGGTGTGGGATATAGCTATTAATGATAAATTAACACGTGCCATTAAGGTAAGATGGGGAATCTGCAGGAGAAATGATTTTGAGGAGATATAGAAGGTGTTTGTAGAATTTGTACTGTTAAAATGGAAAGGGGTCAAACCATTGCAAGAGGTGTTGAAATTTTGGGAGGTTGGGTAGTTACAATGGAACGGTCTCAGTGGCGGGGTGCACATTTTTATTCTTATTTATTTATGATTATTACTTTGTCAAAATAGAAGAAGAAGAAGAAGAAGAAGAAGAAGAAGAAGAAGAAAACAAATACAAAAAAACCAAACAAACGTGTATATATCTGAGTTTTTACATGTGTTCTATGATCTTAGGAAACAGACTGCCGAGTCCTAACAAATAACTTAATGAATGCTGTTACTTTGATGACCACTAGCTTCAGAAAAGAATTCAACAAATCCATAGCTGTTAGACATGATAGCTCATTGAAACTCTGTGTACAAAGACAGTAAATCCATCTCTCTTTATCAGGGGCAACAATAGATGGCGGCATTTGGTGTTGGCATTCTTCTCCACTTTTGACTATGTTTAGTGGGGGTGGGAATGGCTTTGAACCTGAAGTTTTATAACCTAAAGGTATAAAAGCCAACTATGTTTTCACAGTGATTGAATGTGAAGTTGCCTATGTTTTTGAGCCAGTAGACACATTTGGAATTTTGAAAAAGGGGCCACAGAATGGGATGGGCATGCTCACTTGGCCCCCATCAGTAGCAGGGAAAGAGGCTGACAGTATATTAACCACCACAACACTTACCTAGGGAGAACAACGATTTGCACCTCTCTATTCTGAACAGAAAGGAGGGTGGTTGTCCAGTCCAGGCATGCAATGAAATGTGGGCATGTTAAATCACTTCATTTTTCACTTTCCAATGTTTCTATCCTCAGCAGGCAGCAGCAGAAATGAGAGATTTGTATGCAAGAAATGTAATTTTCAAAAGTTCAGTGAAAGGTTTGAGAAGAGGGTTTGTTAGAGAACTTAAGCAATCACTAGTAGATGGTATAAAAGCTGTGCAAAAAATAGCTTAGTAAACACAAAGACAAGAGAGGAAAACAGACGTGGTAACTCGAAGGACAAAGTGTTCAAAATGATTTTTACTGTATTGAAATAATAATTTCAGTTGACTCATGAGAAAGACTATAGAAGGATTTTTAAAAGGAAGTTCTTTTCAGGAGATAGCCATTGTTACTTAAGCAAGAGATTTAGAAGAATAGAACACTCACAGACTTGAAAATAATAAGCATCACACTTCAGAGCACTTAGTGCACAGGTGGAATTAAGAAGGTCTCCATTTCATATCTTGCATTTATGAAGTGTTTTGTCACAATGGGATCCTAACTGGTGTGTCCCAGGATGAATGTTATTGCAGATAAGCTGCGTCCTAACCCCCTATCAAAAGGGACGCGGGTGGCGCTGTGGGTTAAACCACAGAGCCTAGGGCTTGCTGATCAGAAGGTCGGCGGTTCGAATCCCCGCAACGGAGTGAGCTCCCGTTGCTCAGTCCCAGCTCCTGCCCACCTAGCAGTTCGAAAGCACGTCAAAGTGCAAGTAGATAAATAGGTACTGCTCCGGCAGGAAGGTAAACGGCGTTTCCGTGCGCTGCTCTGGTTCGCCAGAAGCGGCTTAGTCATGCTGGCCACATGACTCGGAAGCTGTACGCCGGCTCCCTCGGCCAATAAAGCAAGATACGCACCACAACCCCAGAGTTGTCCGCAACTGGACCTAATGGTCAGGGGTCCCTTTACCTTTTAACCCCCTATCATAGGGTTGGATCCAGAGTGGCACTCAGTGGAACTCTTTTAACCAAATTCTAAAATTCAAAGAAACCAGTATCCCTTTTAAAAATAGCTTAATATTTAGTTTTTTATTTTATATTTAGGTACAATATTATACATACACTTACGTATGCCATACTTTATATACCGTATCTAAAATAACAGATTCATCTATTTTATATTGATTCCAATGCCAAAAAAGCTCCGTTCAATTTTGTTGAACATTTTATTTTGCCTGCTTCCTTCCACCCCATAGTTGCTTATATCTCATTACTTTATTAATGGTCATTATGTCCCAGATCTTCCTCTTCCATTGGTCAATTGTTGGTGGACTATCAGTTTTCTGTGTCTTTACTATCGGATAACGCTCTGCAATCAACATGTGTGGCTAGAACAAAAGAGTCTCTCGCTGTACCCGATGCTGTTTCATCAGTCTTAAAACAACCGAGAGCCTCAAGCTCAAAGCAGAATAAGCTACAATTCTTGTTTCAGATGTAACACTACGCCACAGATTGTCATTTGTTTCATCCATGCAATAGCAGTTTGCAAACTGAGAAGAGAAAACCACCCAGAAAGGCACATTCATTGTAAACCATTAATCATGCTTTACTGTGATATGTGAACTGGGCACTGGCCAAAGCCTGAGCTTCCAAGTATATAATAGGCAACTCGTGGATTTTAAGCTTCTTTCTTGTTTGTGTTTTTCATCCTCGGGACAGTTTCATAACTTCAGTTCACTTTCTTATCCATGATTGAGAAATTTCTAGAAGCAGAACTGTGGTTATTTAACTATCACTTGGTCAATTTAGACATTCAGCTAAGCAACAGATTGCAAATCACAGTTTCTGTGTCTGGTTTCCTAGCTGATCACAAACCTTAGTTTGCAATCATAGCTGTCTCTCTTGAAAAGCAGATGTTTTATTAATACAGGCCAGGACCTCCTTCCTGGCATAGAGGATAATTAAATTGTTGTTCTCTTCCATTGTCTTTGTTGTTGTTGTTCAGTCATTCAGTCGTGTCCGACTCTTCGTGACCCCATGGACCAGAGCACGCCAGGCACGCCTATCCTTCACTGCCTCTCGCAGTCTGGCCAAACTCATGTTAGTTGCTTCGAGAACACTGCCCAACCATCTCATCCTCTGTCGCCCCCTTCTCCTTGTGCCCTCCATCTTTCCCAACATCAGGGTCTTTTCCAGGGAGTCTTCTCTTCTCATGAGGTGGCCAAAGTACTGGAGCCTCAACTTCAGGATCTGTCCTTCTAGTGAGCACTCAGGGCAGATTTCTTTAAGAATGGATAGGTTTGATCTTCTTGCAGTCCATGGGACTCTCAAGAGTCTCCTCCAGCACCATAATTCAAAAGCATCAATTCTTCGGCGATCAGCCTTCTTTATGGTCCAGCTCTCACTTCCATACATTACTACTGGGAAAACCATAGCTTTAACTATACGGACCTTTGTCGGCAAGGTGATGTCTTTGCTTTTTAAGATGCTGTCTAGGTTTGTCATTGCTTTCCTCCCAAGAAGCAGACGTCTTTTAATTTCGTGACTGCTGTCACCATCTGCAGCGATCATGGAACCCAAGAAAGTGAAATCTCTCACTGCCTCCATTTCTTCCCCTTCTATTTGCCAGGAGGTGATGGGACCATTGTCTAATGGATAAATAAATAAAAAATGGTGTCAAAGAAGAAGGCAAACTTCATTGTCTTAATTTCCTAAATTGAAATATTGCAGTTTGTAGAAAAGCTTATTCTGGGAAGGCTGCTTTTCAAATATGGTGCTAAAAGATGTTTTTTTAAAAAATAAATTATTGACTTTATTTAAATTCGAAATTAACATTTTCAAAAACACACAAACAAAAATACTTTAAAAATTGCATAAACTAACTTAATTTACATAAACAAAACATAAATCCCATATCTTGGTGCTAAAAGATGTTTTGATGTGCCCTGTTTTATTGGCTCAGTTTCTTTAAGACACTGAAAGAACAGTATTACAATGTTGATTCCATATTTTAGCTGATCTTACCTTGTGCAACAAATTATGAATTATATGTTTAATGAAAATACAGACCATGAGCAAGGACAACAGGATCTGTGTGGGTGGGCTCCTAGGCCTTTTGTTTGCTGCGATATTCAGCACAGGTTTAAGAGAAAAGTCCGCCCACACAGATGTCTCTGCAGAACTGAAGCTTCCACAGTTCTTTCTGTACCTTCTCTTTTTCTAGAATATTTATCTCTAAAGAGAGCTTGGAAATACCATTGTTGACAGAGTATATCAGCGAGGACAATCTTCACTAAAATGCGCTCAGTGTATCGTTGCTGTATTTTTAATACATTACAGTTTTCCATCATTTACTTTATATGTTTATTTAACAAAATATATTGCTTGACTGTAGATAGAAACTCTAACCAACAGTTAAGCTATAAACAGATAAAAATACCTGCCAACCTCTACATACCTAGATAGGCTTGCCGAAACAAAAATGTTGTTAAAAGGTGCACGTGCAGGTGCCAAAAGGGGTTCAGAAAAGGTGCCCACCTGGTGCCAGTAGATAGGGAGCCCCAAAGTGTGGGTTGCAACAGGCCTTTTAGAATTGACCGCTTTTAATGAATGGGCTGGTGCCATGCTGTTTTTACTGTAATTATTTTATGTTTTCAAACATATTTTAATATGTATATGGTTTTAATTCTATTAATGCTTAATTTTTTTAACGATTTCCCCCAATACGTTTTTAGCTTTTTTTTAAAAAAAGTATTTTTATTAAAGATTTTCTTGATTTACAAAGGTGTGTGCGATGTCTCTCTCGTATTTTTCCCATGTAACGTTTTTACAAATCTGTTTCGTTTGTTGAGACATTAGGAATAAAAGGGGGGAAGAGGTGGGTGGGATGGGGAGATGGGTGGGGTGGGGTGACGATGTATCTATTTTACTTAATCTACGTAGGGTTTGGTGTCAGCGTGGTTTGTGCAGGTTCTCTGTTGTTCACTTGTGCTCCTTTGGTGGTGAGAGAGGTCGGGGTTGGCGTGGGGTGTGAATGTTCATTTGTGGTTGGCTGTGGTGATCTTTGGTTTCCCATGTGAGTGGGGTGGATGAGTGTTTTTGGTCAGGTTAGCCATATTGATTTGTATGCTGCCGGTAGCTTTTTGTCGTTGTCTTGTTGGGCTGTATGTGTGATGAAGGGGAGCCATACCGGGGTGAAGGCGTCTTCTTCTGATTGTCCCCATGTCAGTTTCAGCTAACTGGTTCGTTTTTCTTGTAGGGCTGTTTCCCATACTACTTGGTACCATTGATCCATGTTTTTAGTTTTTGATGCTTTTATCTGTAAGCAGCCTTGAGCCTCGTCAGGGTAAAAGGCAGGGTATAAATAAATAAATAAATAATAATTGCCATTGCTGGTCTCTAAGCAGAGGTGAAAGAGGCTGAGACTAAATTATGCTTTTTCATTAGCCTGTTTCAGAGCTTATTCATAACCCCACACCCCAGTGGTTTTAATACACTCTGACGAAAGATACTCTGAAACATTTTCACTTGTGCTTTGCCTAATTACCATACAGCAAAATGTGCTGAGGATTTTTATCATATTTTAGTTTTATTTTTTAATCTCACATCTGCACAAACAAAGCTGTACATCCAGCTCTTAATTTACTAGTTACTGGGAGTCCGTATATAAGCTACTATTTTACAGCCTTTGTCTCCTCTCTGGGGATAATATATATGAAGTATATGCATGCTTTGCTTTGCTTAAAGAATTATAGAATTGTAGAGCTGAAAGGGACCGCCAGGGTCATCTAGTCCAACCCCCTGCAATGCTGGAATCTTTTGCCCAGTGTGAGGCTCAAACACACAGTCCTGAGATGAAGAGTCTCATGCTATACAAAGGATTATCATTATCATTTTAATGTATGTCCCACCATTCACCATAAGGTCCCAGGGGGTTACAACAATTTAAAATGCAACATCAGGATGAGTCCTAAAAAGCACACATCTCAAGCTGCAAAGGCCAGGGTAAAAGCTGCATAGTGAAGGTGCCGGGTTCATGTCTGTGGGGAAGGAGTTCCACAAGTCAGGGGCTGCCACAGATTGCCCTCTTCTGAGGGTGGCAGATCTACCAAGAGATCTCCTTTGCATCTTGCCACCAGAGAGGAGAGGGTCTTTCAGATATCTGGGGTCTAACTTGCTTTAAAGACTAATGCGAGCACCTTGAATGGCGCCTGGAAACCAACCGGCAATCAATGCAGCTGTTTTAAAATAGGGGTTATATGAGATCTACAGTCATACCTCTGGTTGCGTCCGCTGCGGGTTGCGTTTTTGCGGGTTGCGAACGCGGCAAACCCGGAAGTCTTTACTTCCGGGTTTCGCCGCATGCGCAGAAGCAGTCTGCGCAGTTCACGCATGCTCAGAAGCACGATATTGCTGCTCAGGATGCGGACCGTCCGCACCCCGGAACGGATCTTGTCCGCAACCCAAGGTACCACTGTATATCAAACCTCAGTCCAGTTATGGCTTCCTTGTATTGGTCGTCAATATTTCTATTATCCCATAACCTACTGAGTCTTTTTTCCTCTTTCTCTAGAGTCACATGCAGGGGGTTATACCAGCGAACTTGTGCTATAAGGGTGTGAGAGAGGAGTTTGCTATACAGTTGCTTTTCATTAATTACGATCTACACAAGAGCCCTGTTGGTGGCACTGCCTCTGGCTGCTGCCTGCTTGACCCGTGACAGGGCCTTCTCTGTGGTGGTTCCGTTTGTGGAATGCCTGCCCTGGTGAGCTTTGTCAGTCTCCCTCACTATTAAAAACATTCCTGTTTACTCAAGCGTTTGATGGCTAAACTGTGGCAACTATAAAATTAATAACTGCCCCCCTGGGCTCCTCTGAGAGGAAAGGGTGGAATGATGATGATGATGATAATAATAATAATAATAATAATAATAATAATAATAATAATAATAATAATAGCCCCCTCACTCCTAGGTTTTGGAGGTGTCTTCCATATCTAAACCAGATTTGCCTATGCTAGCCTACTGAATATAATGGGATTTAAATTACTCCTTTTCTTTTTCTTTTTCTTTCAAAAAAGAATTGCTATGTGGTTAGCAGTTTAAAATAAGCATTGTTGTTACATGCATGCATGCATGCATGGTTTTATTTGGATGCCACCTGTGTCCACAGTTCAAACCATGCACAAGGTAGCTTACAACACGGAAAAAATATATATAACTGCACCGTAACCAAGTAAAGGTAAGGGGACCCCTGACCATCAGGTCCAGTCGTGTCCGACTCTGGGGTTGCGGCGCTCATCTCGCTCTATAGGCCGAGGGAGCCGGCGTTTGTCCGCAGACAGCTTCCGGGTCATGTGGCAAACCAGAGCAGCGCACGGAAACGCTGTTTACCTTCCCGCTGGAGCGGTACCTATTTATCTACTTGCACTTTGACGTGCTTTTGAACTGCTAGGTGGGCAGGAGCTGGGACCGAGCAACGGGAGCTCACCCCGTGGCAGGGATTCGAACCGCCGACCTTCTGATCAGCAAGCCCTAGGCTCTGTGGTTTAACCCAGTGTTTTTCAACCACTGTTCCGCGGCACACTAGTGTGCCGCGAGATGTTGCCTGGTGTGCCGTGGGAAAAATTGAAAAATTACTTTATATATAGTCAATATAGGCACAGAGTTAATTTTTTTAACATTTTCTAATGGTGGTGTGCCTTGTGATTTTTTTCATGAAACAAGTGTGCCTTTGCCCAAAAAAGGTTGAAAAACACTGGTTTAACCCACAGCGCCACCTGGGTCCCTACCGTAACCAAGTAGTCAGACAGTAAAGAAAACATTTAAACACACACCACCAAACTGAAGAATTTCCACATAAATTGTTAGGATCTGAACCAAACTTTATTCAGCAGTAACACTGTTGTTTACGTGTGCCCTTCACAATGGGCTGCAGCTCAGTTTAGAGTTTGGAGTGAGAATGAACATGCTTGTAGCCTTGAGAACTACCAGTTGTATTAAACAATCAATACTTACAAAACTTTTATGTTTAACCAACTCCAGTATTTTGTTTCAGGGAAATGCATTTTTAATGCCTGGTTACAAATCAGAGTTAAGGTTTTCTTGTGCTGGCTCAAGCTCCACAAAGCCAGGAAACTGGAAGTTAGGTTCCCATGGCTTCCCCAAAAACAACAATATCTACACAGCTTTTGTATTCTGTAGTGAAGAGACTTCAAGTGCAAAACCGCCTTGGCTCCCCGGTGGCTGACACAGCGGGGCTCTTTGTGTGTGCTTCCAGTAAAACACTTGACAAAATGGAAGTGAAGCCAAGGCATCATGGAGTAACAAAATTGAGCTGTGGCTCGTCTGCCAGA
Source organism: Lacerta agilis (assembly GCF_009819535.1). NCBI lineage: Eukaryota > Metazoa > Chordata > Lepidosauria > Squamata > Lacertidae > Lacerta > Lacerta agilis. Next base: position 3,096,984 of record NC_046314.1, on the reverse strand, counting down.
ATAATTTTATTCAATTCTAATGTGTGTTTGTTTACTTACCCGTAAATGGGTGTAGCACTACAGGTGCTTATTTCAGCTTTGAAAGCATTGTCTCTGTAGATTGCCAGCAGGGTTACTTGCTTACAGTGCCTAATTTAACTGTTGGCTCAGGAACATCTCACTGCCTCCTGTACAGCTGCTTTTAAATAAATAAATACAAATAGATCTGCTGTATGTAATGCAACGTTTAAGGTACAAAAGCCTTAAACAATATGCACCACACTGGGATAGAATATTATAATAATAATAGTAATAGTAATAGTAATAGTAATAGTAATAGTAGTAGTAGTAATAATAATAATAATAATAATAATAATAATAATAATAATAATTTATTATTTGTACCCTGCCCAGCTTCCCCAGTCACTCTGCGCGGCTCCCAAACGAATGTTAAAACAACTACACATGACAGCCAATTTTAAAAGAATAAGATGCTACTGTCAATGTGACTGATACAAAATGGTTTAAAATTGCCTCAGTAAGAAACTTGTATATGTGGAATTAAATTTGGAGCAGGGTTTGAAAATATAAAAGTGGTAATACAATGTAAACAATAACCTCAAAAGAGATGAAAAAGGAAGAGAAGGCTGTCTTAAGGGCTTTTCAGGAGCGGTGGTTGCTGATTTCTCTGGCTCTTGTCATTGGAAAGCTTCCAGGTGTTGCATTTCTTAGCTAGGGCAGTCCATTATCGAATCATAGAATTGGGGAGTTGGAAGGACCCCTGAGGACCCTCCCCCTGCAATGTCCAACCTCCTGCAGTGCAGGAATCTCAACTAGATCATACATGTTGGTCTGCCGTATTCGAAACAAAATAAAAAAAATTCTTTTCAGTAGCACCTTAGAGACCAACTAAGTTTGTTCTTGGTATGAGCTTTCGTGTGCATGCACACTTCTTCAGATACACTGAAACAGAAGTCACCAGACCCTTATATATAGTGAGAGAGTGGGGAGGGGTGGTGGGAATGGGTGATTGGCTGATAGGTGTGGAAAACCTGTTGACGACTGTTAACGACTGCAATTGGTCTCTTTTGAATTTGTTTTAGTTTTTTGCCTTTCCATTCATTCCTACACAAAATGTTCCATCATGCTGTTTGGCTTTAAAGATAAGGAAGGTTACTGACAACCACTCCAGTCAAGGGAAATTATCTGTGTTGAACACATTTCAGTGGGCAACCTGACAGAACTCTCTGAATCTTCTCCCTTGTGAAGAATATGGAAGGGTATTCTGCTGGTTTTACCAGTATATCAGTAATATTTGCTTTTCCCCTTACGTCTGCAATGCAAAAAGAACTTAAATGTTCATATGATAAAATCACAAACAGTAAGTTTTTCTTTCTGGAAGAGGTGAGAACTTTATTTTTGATGAAGTTTTGAAAAAAAAAAGTGACTGCTGGCATGTGGTCAGAAAAGGGCTGTTAGAAAATCGGGGGCCAACCCCTTTTCTCTAGTCTAGTGATACTATAATAGTATATTAAATGCTTTGCAAGTTCTGCAGCACTTATTATTAGCAGCAAAACTCATTTTTCATCAAAAATTATCTGAGGCATGTAGCTATAAAAGATCAGCTATTCTTTCCATAATTGACAGTTCTTTTTTCAGGCAGATACAACATCAAAAATAAAAACTACTACCGTCATCTTCCATAAATGCAGTACCAATATTCCCACAAGTTTGCATTTTGTTGCTGCCCATTTGGAATACTTAGCTAATAGCCTTTGTGTTTTGTGCTCACAGTTACTAATAGTTTCAAAACCATGTCCCATCCATTAAAATCCACAACAGGGGTGGGGGGGGGAGGGTTAAGGCCCAAGTAATTCAATCTAAGTGTTCTTGGGTGCACATACTTTCAGACTGCAAAGCACTTTACAGCCTTTATCTAGCTAAATAAATGGGCTTGGTGGTATTCCTTCCACTTCTAGAATCTGATAAGGATTCCACATTTTACCCTTTCCTTTCCTATACAAATGACATTTTTAATTGTTTAAAGAACACAATGAGCTTGCAGAACCTTTCAGAGAAAAAAGAAGAGCAAGCTTTACCCTAGAAGCAGCAAATGGAGTTTTCTCTCCTTGGTGCAAATAGTGAAACTATCCTAGAAGGTTACCTTCACCATTGTGTAGAAACCGCTCAATGGCATATGTAGACAAGAAATAATAGGCGTTCTTGGTTCAAATATAAGAGAGAAGAATGAAAATCAGTGACATTGGTATGTAATTAATTTAGAATGGTAAAAGGAAGCAGTGTGTAATTATATATAAATCGGGTCCTCCATTAAAGAGGCCACGTGTTGCGGTGCGACCTGGCCACCTGACCCAGTGTTGTGGGCGGGTAATCTTGGAACAGCCACAACCCCTGATAGGTGGGTCCCGCAATCTGGCCAATGGGGTGCCTTCAAGAAGCAGCAGCGCAGGACCTATATAAACCCATGCAAGGCTTACAAGCTTCCTCTTTGGGGCTTTCGCATCGGAACACCCGCCCTGTTGTTGTTCAGTCGTGTCCGACTCTTTGTGACCCCATGGACCAGAGCACGCCAGGCACGCCTATCCTTCACTGCCTCTCGCAGTTTGGCCAAACTCATGTTAGTAGCTTCGAGAACACTGTCCAACCATCTCATCCTCTGTCGTCCCCTTCTCCTTGTGCCCTCCATCTTTCCCAACATCAGGGTCTTCTCCAGGGAGTCTTCTCTTCTCATGAGGTGGCCAAAGTACTGGAGCCTCAACTTCAGGATCTGTCCTTCTAGTGAGTACTCAGGGCTGATTTCTTTGAGAATGGATAGGTTTGATCTTCTTGCAGTCCATGGGACTCTCAAGAGTCTCCTCCAGCACCATAATTCAAAAGCATCAATTCTTCGGCGATCAGCCTTCTTTATGATCCAGCTCTCACTTCCGTACATCACTACTGGGAAAACCATAGCTTTAACTATACGGACCTTTGTCGGCAAGGTGCTTTTTAAGATGCTATCTAGGTTTGTCATTGCTTTTCTCCCAAGAAGCAGGCGTATTCTAATTTCGTGACTGCTGTCACCATTTGCAGTGATCATGGAACCCAAGAAAGTGAAATCTCTCACTGCCTCCATTTCTTCCCCTTCTATTTGCCGGGAGGTGATGGGACCAGTGGCCATGATCTTAGTTTTTTTTGATGTTGAGCTTCAGACCATATTTTGCGCTCTCCTCTTTCACCCTCATTAAAAGGTTCTTTAATTCCTCCTCACTTTCTGCCATCAAGATTGTATCATCAGCATATCTGAGGTTGTTGATATTTTTTCCAGCAATCTTAATTCCGGTTTGGGATTCATCCAGCCCAGCCCACCTTTCCCTATATTTAAGGCTTGCGCTTGACCTAGCTGTGCCGTTGTGTGTCGTCTGCTTTTGGGGCAGGGGCACGGCAGGAATTTCCCCCACTTGGCTGATTGGCTGGTGCCATTTGGGTTTCGCCTGCCGTGTAGCAAATCGTCACAACTTGCAAGGTTGCAGATAGGCTCTGGTTCAGGTGATAGGCATGGCATGTGATGTGGCCACGCCTATGCAATAGGATATTCCGGTAAAGGAATCCAGGGACTCACTGGTTTGGCGTTCCCCGGAAGGGGTTCGGCCCGCGCCCGAGTCCAGGGGACATCAGGGAGGCTGTTTGGTGTTCCCTCCATCAGCTGTCCCTGGTGTTCATCCATGGCTGTCCTATGCACGTAACTCTGGGACAGCGCTGCCTGCATGGGTGCAGGGAGATAGTCAAACCAGAACCTATGCAACCACTCACTTGATTGTAATCAACAAAATTGTGGCCTAAATTTGTACCAAAAACCAAACCAAATATCTGACTCCTGTGTGAATTTATTTTGGGGAAAGGTAAAAGGTCTAAACACGCAAACTATAATTGAGTTTTAGGATTCTATGCCAGAGGATGTCATCAGAGCTGAATTGTGCATAATTGCCTTATTAGTCCTCATTTACTTCAAAGAACACTGTGCAAATATTCACTCAACTATTGCATAGCTAAGTTCCTTCTCGGGACTTCTGCAGCATTCTTTATATTATTAATCTTTCAATCATCAAGGGTACAATTAATTACTTTGACTTCTTTATACAAATAATTAGTAGGGGTGTGCACCAACCACCAGATTTTGTTTGAACCCCAAAGACGCCTGCTTCTTGGGAGAAAAGCAATGACAAACCTAGACAGCATCTTAAAAAGCAAAGACATTACCTTGCCGACAAAGGTCCGTATAGTTAAAGCTATGATTTTCCCAGTAGTAATATACGGAAGTGAGAGCTGGACCATAAAGAAGGCTGATCGCCGAAGAATTGATGCTTTTGAATTCTGGTGCTGGAGGAGACTCTTGAGAGTCTCATGGACTTCAAAAAGATCAAACCTATCCATTCTGAAGGAAATCAGCCCTGAGTGCTCACTGGAAGGACAGATCCTGAAGATGAGGCTCCAAGACTTTGGCCACTTCATGAGAAGAGAAGACTCCCTGGAAAAGACCCTGGTGTTGGGAAGGATTGAGGGCACAAGGAGAAGGGGACGACAGAGGATGAGATGGTTGGACAGTGTTCTCGAAGCTACCAACATGAGTCTGACCAAACTGCGGGAGGCTGTGGAGGATAGGGGTGCCTGGCGTGCTCTGGTCCATGGGGTAATGAAGAGTCGGACACGACTAAACAACTAAACAAACAAAGCAGGCAGGGGACCCCTTCTGAAGGCATGAATCTTGCCATATTGCAGAAAATTACCTGCAAGAAAATTAACCCACAAGAGCAAATGTTACAGTTTTATATTCGAATGAAAAAGTTAGCACTGTGGAAAATTGGTCTGAAAAGTGCAGACCTGAGAGGGGTGACACTGAGTAAGAAATCTGACAAAATACAGATAAATAGGGACAGACTTTAGTGCTAGACACTTTCAAAAGTTGATTTTGGGGGTAGGGGAAAAAAAGATTTACCTTCTTGGTATAGTAATTCCCTCTGATTACAAGTTTAACGCATCAATCACAATGAAGTCCTCCCACTGCCCACTTTAGTGTTTGCCCTCCCCTGCCCCCGTCACCTGACCCTAACTATGGCAAGCTCTGAAACATTACTTTTGCAACTTTTTTTGATGCCAGATTGCCAAGGTGTCAAAAAGTGCTTCCTGCTTCAATTCATGCCACCTCATACAGAGGTGGAAGAACTGATGCAAATAGCGTCACACTCCCCTTGGGACTACTCATTCCAGTCCTTTCCTTGGTAGAAAAGGGTTCTCCACTGAGGAAGTGGAGACCCTTTGCCATCACGTCCCTCTTTTCCTGCCCTAGGTAATCTTGGTGTGCCCCTTGAGATGCGGAATGCGAGGTGAGAGCCCTGCAAATGTTCTTTTGCTTGCTCACTTGAAATATATGCAAAGCACACACACTAAGTACCGGTACTGAACAGCTTTGGGGTAAACAAGATCAACCTGACAGATGAAAAACTTTACTGCAATATCTCCATGCCACATTGAGAAATTTCTGATTGGGTTGCCACCATACATTTCTGACTTGGATGCAATCCAAAAACAACAAAACTACCCCACAATGGCTGAAAATGTAATGAAAGATTTACTGGAACACTCTTCTAAAACGCCAATGTTCCTTCAACTAAGCCACATGATAAACAGAGCCATGTATAGGTCATATAACTGAATACATAATATAAGATAAAATGTTCACGCAAAATCACCATCCAGACGAAATCAACAAAAGTGGCAAGGGAAGAAAGAAGACCTGTCCTCCGGATTACTCACAGGTTTCGCTGTATAGCTTCATCAGTTCTGTACAATATAAACAATACCCAAAGTACAATATAACATATTACATAAATAGTACAAAAATGTTTACATACTGTAATACCATATAACACCTTACCAGGTTAAACATTGTGATCAGCACAACATGCAAAATACTCCACAGGCACAGCTTAGTGAAAAGGCAAACTACAGTACTTAAATACATCAGTGGGTGAATGAAAATCAATTAGTGTAGAATTGCTTGCTTAAAGGTACAACGACTCTTCTCTGGAACCAAACATTTATTCCGTATTTTGGACCTATGTTCTGATATCCTGGTTCTAACTGCACGTGTTTGGACGCTCCCTTAGTCCCAACACTTTCAGTTAGCAGCTCATACTGAGGATGATTTAAGTTTTTTCATCTTATGGACTCCCCAAAAAACTTCCTTTTAGAACTACTGATATATGCAGTGTGCTATTTTTCTATTACTCCCTAGAAAAGACCCTGATGTTGGGAAAGATGGAGGGCAGAAGGAGAAGGGGACGACAGAGGATGAGATGGTTGGACAGCGTTCTCGAAGCTACTAACATGAGTTTGGCCAAACTGCGAGAGGCAGTGAAGGATAGGCGTGCCTGGTGTGCTCTGGTCCATGGGGTCACGAAGAGTCGGACACGACTGAACGACTGAACAACAACAACATTACAGAAAGAGGACAAATTTATATTTGAACTTGATACTCTCCATCCCAAGGGCCTCAACACAGAGTTTGATTTAGGATGTTATGTTTAGGTTTCATGGTTCCAGAGAAGAGTCGTTGTACCTTTAAGAAAGCAATTCTACACTAATTGATTTCATTCGCCCACTGATGTATTTAAGTACTGTAGTTTGCCTTTGTGAACTCTTTGTGAACTTTTTGGTGGCATTAAGATTTTGTTGCTATACCCAACCTACTGCTGAATGGTTCAGTTGCGTGAACATTTTATCTTATATTATGTATTCAGTTATATGACCTGTACATGGCTCTGTTTATCATGTGGCTTAGTTGAAGGAACATTGGCGTTTTAGAAGAGTGTTCCAGTAAATCTTTCATTACATTTTCAGCCATTGTGTGGTGGTTTTGTTGTTTATGGTTCATATCATCACCACAGTGATACTTTATGTTTTTTTGTGTTTGGATGCAATCCAAACCCATATGTACTTCCTGGGCTACTTCTTGTTTACTTCTATATTTCATGAAATATAGTCACCCTATGACCCTGACTCCTTTACGTTTAAAAAACCTTTGGTGCCCAATGTTTAAGAAATAATGGTCTCAAGTCTCGGTGCACATACCAAGTGGCATGGTGCTCTGGAATGTGGTCGTTTTTCTCCTGTTTAGATTCTGCTTCATGGTCTTTCCCTATCATCACTGCTAATGCTGCAAACTTTTGAAGAGGATATTTTAACAGGTTTTATTTATATTGAAACATCCAGCTCTAAAAACTAGCTAATCCAAATCAATTATGGATGAACTGTGTCCTAGCAACGCAGAGAGGGGAGCTATTCCAATGGATTATGACAAAACTCCCTTTTTCAATAATGTAGAGAAACATGAGATGGAGAATCACAAATGTGAGGGTGTTCACTGGCGCTGGACTTTTTGTAGCTGCCTTATAACACAATCCTACACATCTCTACTCAGGGAATTACTCCCTATAAAGTATAAACCTTAAAGCCATGTTAACAAACAGCATTTCATGTTACCTTCCTGAATGACTATTGTAGTGTACTTCTTAAAAATTAATACATATTTGAAATTTGAAACATGCAGGCCAAAGGTAACTTTCCATGACAAGTGGAAACAAGATCAAAATGCAGCATTTCTCAAGAAACTACAAGCAAAGTCTGGAATGTGGCTAACAACATGCTTACATGACTTCATAAACTGGTAGTGGGACCGCACTGCATGCAAAGTAAACTGGAGTGTGCACACAGCCAAAGTCTCCCCCTCCTCTCCTGATTGCATCTGCTCCCTGGATGTAATCTCTTCTGCAAAGGGCTGAAGCATCATTTCAGCACAGCCCCCCCCCCCCGTCCCAAGGCAGGGGGAGTAATGAGAAAGAGTGATGTGGGTACCCCTGTACCGTAAATTGAGAGGATTGGCTTTCCTTGTCTGCAAAGGAATTGCAGCCAGTCCCACTGAAATTAGGGAGGCAAGCCAGGTGACAGCAGTTCTACGTTAAATTTTGTTTTGTTTTTCACAATTTAATTCCACATTAACATCAGTAAAAAATAACTTTTTTACCCCCCCAATCCCCATGTATAGCAATATCTTTTCCAAACCTTTTCTTTGAGATTCCAGGAATCTCCGGAGATCCCTCCATCGCCTCTTCTGGTTCTATATATAAACAAAATTCTCTTACATTTCTATATCCATTTACCCAATTTTCTAATAATTACCCATTCTTACTAACGTTTCAGATCATTTACCATTATTTAACACAGATGTCATTTAAGCATTTAGCGTATCCTTTAAAACAACTTTCTGCATTCCTCATCTGTGCTTAACTATTATTTTTTCTTCAAATTTTATCCCCATCTCTACTAATTGCAAGCGTTTAATCAAAGCCTGCTAATGTACCAATATCTACAGAATTTAGCACATAAACAATAACCATTTCCCAGACTAGTTCTCATTCTTTTTCCTAACTTTGGCATACTTAAATTTCATCAGAAGACATCTGTCAGTTGAGGCAAGTTCCAGATCCAACTTGCCTTCCCTCCAAACTTTTCTCTGTCTCAGAGGTTGTACTTTCTGCTTCATTTTCTCCACCAAGGCCTCCTCGTTTTCTGCCTAAACCTCAAAACTTCCAAATCTACCCTGTTCTTTTGGACTTTCTTCATATCAATCATCTTTTCCCAGTTTTCAGGCTTCCCCTCCAACTTTTGCCTAGGAACATCCCCATTCGCAATTCTCACTGTCCAAGACTCTATTGTTTCAATCGGCTCTTTCACCCTTTTACTGCTTTGATCCAAAGGGCTGAAGCATCATTTCTGTACTGTACCCCCTCCCAAGGCAGGGGGAGTACAGTGGTGCCCCGCTAGACGAAAAACTCGCTAGACGAAGGCATTTGTCTAGCGGAAGGCTGCCCCGCAAGACGAAAAAGTCTATGGGGCTGCCTCGCAAGACGATTTTTTTTTTCGTCTAGCGAAAACCGCGATTTGCATTGGTGCTTCGCTAGACGAAAAAATCGCTAGACGAAAATACTCGCAGAACGAATTATTTTCGTCTAGCGAGGCACCACTGTAATGAGAAAGAGTGATGTGGGTACCCCTGTACCATAAATTGAGAGGATTTGCTTTCCTTGTCTGCAAAAGGAATTGCAGCCAGGTGACAGGGTGACAGCTCTTCTGACCGTTCACCCACTGCAGCTTCCATTCTTCCCTCCCAGGAATGTGGAGACCTTTCTTCCCGCTCCGCTGCCCTTATCTCGTTCTTCCTTTGCTCTTGGAACACATGGATTCCTCTCACTGAGTGTTTGAAGGTCCCCCTTGGCAAGCAATGCTTTTGTATTTTTAACAGCTGCACAACTGGCAGAAATTCAACAGCAGAGTCTACAATGTTAGGCTAATACTGCACTAATGGGTTTTTTGTGTCCTCCTTTGTTCTCGCCTTCAGCGATACATACAGTATTTTATTTTTGGGTAACACATAAGGAACCACCCTACTTAAGACTTTGTTTGTTCTGAATATTGAAACCTGAAGAAGGGGACAGTTCACAAGCTTGTGTACAATTCTTTTTAACGACTAGCAACACCAATACTATTATTTGTATTTCTCAGTCTTAGAACCCAACATGGCTTATATTACTATGAAACACATGAAAACAAAGGGGCATTGTATGTGCTTTTGTTAACTTCGACATTCATTCCAGCAGGACTTGTATAGGGAGAATTGCCAGTGGATTCTGCTTATGGTGGGTTAGAACGTATCTTTCAAATTCTTTGTATGCAATACTTCACACATACCGACTGGAGCTGAGCCTGGAAAGGTTAACTTGAGTGCTGGTAAATAATCCTCCTTTGATTTAAGGGTTAGAAATGATGGATTGAAAAAAAAACCTAATATCATAAAAGCAGTGAAATTAAATTTACTGCACTGTAGCAAACGGAAGGCTTTCCTTCTGTTCTTGGACTTGCTCCAGTCCCTTCAATCCTTTCAATTTAATCTCCAGTAGGATATGATTGATTCTACATTAGAAGAATTAAAGAACAATTCCTCTTGAAAGACAGATAACTTCCCCCCTCCTCCTATAACATAGCCTCTTAAATCATGTACAGTAATACCCAACTAATTATGGGAAAGCAAACAAAATTCTGCACATCAAATGCTTCTCCCATGGAAAGGAATCGTAGATACAAGCCTCACTTTCAAGATTTTGTTGCTGCCATTCTGTATCCACTTACTTGGGAGTAATCTAATTGACCTCGAGGTAGACATGCATTTATTTGCACTGTACAGTGGTACCTTGGTTTATGAACTTAATTCGTTCCGGAAGTCCGTTCTTAAACCAGAGCATTCTTAAACCGAGGCACGCTTTCCCTACTGAGGCTTCCCACCGCCGGTGCCCTTCCACCATTCGGCTTCTGTTCGTCTTCTGGGTCAAAGTTCGCTAACCCAAACACCTACTTCCGGTTTTGCGGAGTTCGTTCACCGAATAGTTCACTAACAGGGCTGTTCGTAGTCTGAGGTACCACTGTATTGAGAAATTATAATGAACTAGCTGGCCGGGCCACGCGTTGCGGTGGCTTTTTTTGTGAAATGGAAAAGGAAGATCTATACTGTATATATAGAAATGTAAACTGTCAATGTCCACAGCTTCTCCCGTTGAATTTCCGCCTGCCTCCTCTCCGTCTCTTCCCGTTTCTTCCTCCCTCCACACAGCTTCTCCTGTTGAATTTCTACCTGCTTCCTCTCCGTCTTTCCCTCCGTTTCTGATTGCCTCCACACAGCTCCTGTTGAATTTCCGCCTGCCTCCTCTCCATCTTTCCCCCGTTTCTGACTGCCTCCACACAGCTTTTCCCGTTGAATTTCCGCCTGCCTCCTCTCCGTATTTCCCTCCGTTTCTGACTGCCTCCACACAGCTTTTCCCGTTGAATTTCCGCCTGCCTCCTCTCCATCTTTCCCTCCGTTTCTGATTGCCTCCACACAGCTTCTCCTGTTGAATTTCCTCCTGCCTCCTCTCCATCTTTCCCCCGTTTCTGACTGCTACCTTCCCCTCCCCTGCACTTTCCCTGGTCAGCCCGAAACTGTTTCTTACAGTTGTATAATTGCAAATGAAACTGTTGTATAATTGCAAATGAAGCTCGCGTTCTGGAAAGTGGCTGTCGATTGCTGTGGCCTGGGAAGGCGCACACGCACCTCCATTTTTTGTGGCCTCCATTTTTTGCCACGCATTACCATAGCAACCTGGCCTCGCAATGCCACCTGGCCTCAAAGCCCGGCTTCTCTCTAGTCTCTCGAGGTTTGGTCGTGTAGTGGCAGCTGTATCGCCCCCGACCGACCTCCCCCCGCCTCTCTGTGAACAGCTGCCTGCTTGTTATGCGTTGTCGGGCCCCTTCAGGCGGCGGCTGAAAGTTAGGCCGCAAATGGCGGACAGCCGTTTGAGGCGGTGGCTGTAAGTTGTCGCCTCGGGAGTTGGGTGGCGCCTTTCTATTGGTTGCTGGTTGTGATGTCAGTGCTGTTGCTGGTGACATCTAATAGGCGCACCAATTTTTTTGCGTTTATTCTTTAATTTAGGTCTGTCAGGTGTCGTTTTTTTGAAATTTAATTATCCCATGTTATTTCCTGATGGTCATGGAAAGCTGTGTCCTAATTTGATGCTGTTTGGTCCAGCGGTTACGGAGCAAGTTGGTAACACCCGCGCACGCAATGGGAACATTTTTATATACAGTATATAGATAGTGATTTGTTCTTTTCTTTTGCTGCCAAGATTGTAGTGCATATGAAAACAACTGGGCCAATAAGATTGTACTGCATCTCATTAACTTTGAAATTATCCAGCTTTTATTTGGTGATCATACATTGTTTGAACCTAACAGGATAGGAATGGTTGTTCAAATAACTTTTTGAGTCCTGCAATTGGATTCAGTTGTAGTGGATGCAGGTAAAGGTAAAGGGACCCCTGACCATTAGGTCCAGTCGCAGACGACTCTGGGGTTGCGGCACTCATCTCTCCAGTGTGGTGTAGTAGTTAAGAGCAGTGGACTCGTAATCTGGTGAACCGGGTTCGCTTCCCCGCTCCTCCGCATGCAGTTGCTGGGTGACCTTGGGCTAGTCACACTTCTCTGAAGTCTCTCAGCCCCACTCACCTCACAGAGTGTTTGTTGTGGGGGAAGGAGGAAGGGAAAGGAGAATGTGAGCCGCTTTGAGACTCCTTCGGGTAGTGATAAAGCGGGATATCAAATCCAAACTATTTTTCTTCTTATTGGCCGAGGGAGCTGGTGTACAGCTTCCGGGTCATGTGGCCAGCATGACTAAGCCACTTCTGGCGAACCAGAGCAGTGCATGGAAACACCGTTTACCTTCCCACCAGAGCAGTACCTATGTATCTACTTGCACTTTGATGCTTTTGAACTGCTAGTTTGGCAGGAGCAGGGACTGAGCAACGGGAGCTCACCACGTCGTAGTGGATACAATAGGATGTTAAATATTTTTATACAACATCCTTACCTACAGTGACTGCACAATGGACTAGTTTGTCTCTTCTGAGATTGCCAAAGTTGCTCTTTTCATATAAAATCAGCAATGTCTGTTTGCCTTTGTTTGATGCTACTCATTATATATGATCTGTGTGTGCTTAGCTGTCATACTCAGCTACAAAAAGCAAGACACACAGTCTTTTTCGGGGTCTACACACATTTCATATTGGTTTTTTACTTTCATTTATATTAGCAGCGTTGGCTTTGTAGCTACATCTAGGCAAGTCCCATTGAGGGAGGAATCTTAACTGAACAGCAACTAACAAGGTCTCTTGAGACATACATATTCAGGTGAGCAATTTTTCACTCTCAAGGTAAGAGAACACATTTTCCAAAGGCATAGTCAAATTGATTTAAAAGCACCTTTTTCAGGTGATGCTTACTGCAGCCTATATTCTCCAAAGAAAGCAAGACCACTGCACGTGGTACACCTGTACAGAGAGGGCATAGATAGTCTGTACCACTAGTTCCTGAACATTTTGGCCTTTACAGAAATACTCTTACCTTCTGTTTCCCCTCACTTGCAAGCATCTATATCAGGGGTGGCCAACTTCCAAGAGACTGACATCTACTCACAGAGTTAAAAACTGGCAGTGATCTACCCCCTTTTGGGGGTTCACGTAAAAGTTATTGAGCTTCTTTAGGGAGTAGGAAAGCGACATTGAGCTTTTTTTTAGGGAAAGCCCTGTTTTTGGTGGTTCGGGTCATTTTAGGGGTGCAGGGCAAAGATGTTGAGTTTTTTTTAGGGGAGCCAAGGTTTTTTAGCTTCTTTGGGGAGCACCACTGATCTACCAGTGATCTACCACAGACGTCCAGTGATCTACCGGTAGATCACGATCTACCTGTTGGACATGCCTGATCTATATGAACAGCCATCTTCCTGCAATACCATGTGTACAAATCCTCTTAGATCAGGCATAGGCAGACTCAGCCCTCCAGATGTTTTGGGACAAAAACTCCTATGATCCCTAGCTAACAGGACCAATGGTCAGGGATGATCAGAATTGTAGTCCCAAAACATCTGGAGGGCCAAGTTTGCCTATGCCTGTCTTAGATAAACCGCTCTGCTGCAATGATGGGCTGTATCCAATGCTAGTCCTACTTAGAGCCGGCTCATTGAAATTAGAATTGTAGAGTTGGAAGGGACACCCTAGGGTCATCTAGTCCACCCCCTGCAATGCAGGAATCTTAACTATGAAGTCATGACCATTAACCTCAATATGTCTACTCTGAGTAGGGCTAGCATTGGATACAGCCCAATGAGTTTATACAGGCATCCCCCCCCCCACTTACGCATGATCAACTCACAATTGACCATGTATCCGCACAGTGCTGGGAAGTAAATAGATTCAAACCAGGAAATTGTGGGAGAGAGCTGGCAAGTCCTTGTGGCTTGTGAGGACAACCCTTCACAGAGCCAGTGGGGGGGCAGAGGAAGCCCCAAAGAGACTGCAGGCACAGTGGGGCTTTTTTTAGGCTGTTCAGCCTCCCTGCCTAGCAGCTGACATGCACAAGTAGCGCAGAAGCAGCCGCCACTTTTCCATGCGTCCTACAGCCTCCAGCCGGCTTAGAAAGACAATCACGTTGAAAGAAAAGACTCTACGAGAAAAGCAAAGCTGAAAATTGTTCATGTTATATTTGTTAACTGATATGCTAAATATATTATAGTGCCTGTCCAAAATGGATTACCTACTGAACTTTCAAGTTATGGGGACAGACTCAGGGGTCCCTAAAATATGATTTAGCAAAGGATGTTTGTGTCCCTTCAGAGTACTGTTAAATGTCACTGGGAAGAATGTTGGGAGGCCAGGCAACATGTCAGGGGGAATGAAAATGCATTCTGAAGGCTTTGATAAGAAGCATATTTGACTGCAGCAAAGCAGATAGCACTTATCAATCTGGGTAAGCAGAACTGACAGGCTCGACAAAAATAGCCTTTCACATTTCCTTGTCTAGGAAACAGGCTAGACTGTGAATCATGAATTTCATTGGCTGCATACATTTCCCCCCAAAAATCCCCTGCTTATGGTTGCATCTGCACTTTCAAAAAACCTTAGGGCAAAGTGCCTCACTAAAGGCTTCTGTGGAATCTTATCAGTCATTGCATAAGAGGCAAAGTTCTCTTGGGGATCAGGACCTAGTTAAGTAACAGGAAGCAGAGTGTGGGGAATATGGGATAGCTCAGTGGGTAGAGCATGAGACTCTTAGTCTCAGGGCTGTGGGTTCGAGCACATTGGGTAGAAGATTCCTGCATTGCAGGAGTTGGGACCAGATGACCCTCGTGGTCCCTTCCAACTCTATGATTCTATGCGTAGGAATAAATGGACAGTGGAGGGATATAAAAAGTAGAGTCCCCCAAGGATCAGTTTGGGACCTGTCCATTATGGAACTTGTTCATAAATGATCTCGACTGAGTTAGGGGTGGGCAGTGAGGACACCAAGTATGTTGATGATCCTAAATTGTTCAGGCATTAAAATTCTTCAAGAACCAAAAGGACCCTCAAAACTGAGTGAACGGGCAATAAAATGGCAAATGCTACTCAGTGTTAACAAGTGTAAAGTGATGCACATTGGTGCAAAAAAATCCTAATTTCACATACATGCTTATAGAGTCTAAACTGGTGGTGACTGACCAGAGTGAGACCTTGGGGTCGATGAAGATGTCGACTCAGCATGCAGGAGCTGTGAAAAAGGCAGATTCCATGCTAACTATCATTCAGAAAGTAACTGTAAATGAAACTGCTGCTATCATTATACAAATCTCTGGTATGACTGCATTTGGAATACAGTAAGCCCGTAATTTATGCACATTTAACTTGTGTGCATTCAGCTTTAGGTGCATGGCAAAAAAGTAGAAAATGACTTTTGCAATCCCACCCACCATTGAACCTTGTGTGTTTTGACTATACACAATTTTGGCTTTAGGTGTGATCCCAGGAAAATAACCCCTGCATATGTTGTGGGCTTGCTGTACTGTGTACAGTTCTGGTTGCCTCATCTCAAAAAAGACATTGTAGTTGGAAATGGTTCAGATAAAATGATCAAGAGGATGGAGAAATTCCCCTGTGAAAAAAGGTTACAGCATTTGGGGCTTTATACTTTAGAGAAATAAGAGGTGCCATGACAGAAGTATATACAACTAGCTGACCCGGCCACGCGTTGCTGTCACTCATTTTGTGAAATGGAAAAGGAAGATGTAAAAGAGAAAGCTTATCCTGTTGAACTTCCGCCTGCCTCCTATTTGTCTTTCCCCTGTTTTTGCCTGCCTCCCCACAGCTTCTCCCATTGAACTTCCGCCTGCCTCCTGCTTGTCTTTCCCCCACTTTCGCCTTCCTCCCCACAGCTTATCCCGTTGAACTTCTGCCTGCCTCCTGTTGGTCTTTCCCCCGTTTTTGCCTTCCTCCCCACAGCTTCTCTCCTTGAACTCTTGCCTGGCACCTCTCTGTTTCCCTCCCCCCCCCACTTTCGCCTTCCTCCCCACAGCATCTCCCGTTGAACTCTTGCCTGCCTCCTCTCCATATTTCGCCTGTTTTTGCCTTCCACCCCACAGCGTCTCCCGTTGAACTTCCGCCTGCCTCCTCTCCGTATTTCCTGTTTTTGCCTTCCTCCCCACAGCTTCTCCCGTTGAACTCTTGCCTGGCACCTCTCTGTCCCCCCCCCACTTTCACCTTCCTCCCCACAGCTTCTCCCGTTGAACTTCCGCCTGCCTCCTGTTTGTCTTTCCCCCGTTTTTGCCTTCCTCCCCACAGCTTCTCCCGTTGAACTTTTACTATTTCCTCCCCTCCCCCGGAAACCGGATACATGGTACAGTCCGCTCTGGCATTGAGCCTGGGGTCAGAAGGGACCATAACGATGCAAGGAGGGGTGGTGGGGAACTGGTAGGGTCGTTATACATTTGTGTGCGGCGCTTTTTCCTCTTCTGATAACTGGAGTTTCGTTTGTAAAGCGATACAGCAGTGCAGGAAGGATTGTGTGTGGAGACAGGATAGGGAGCGAAGCATAGTTGCTGAGCTTTCTCATCCTACATCCCCCCGCCATAAGGAATGGTATGGCCCGGGCCTAAAAACCTTTTCCTGCCTGGAGCTGAAACTACTAAGAAGAGTTTAGGCCTTCCTCTTAACTGTTTTTTTTGGCGGTAAGGCCCTTGGCAGAGGTTGAGTCTAGGGATATTAATGGGGGGTTTCCCTGCTGTCTGAAAATGGCTGACTGAGGTGAAGGAGGTTTTTTGGTTGGCGCACAGTCTGTTTGGTTGGCGCACTTTCTATTGGTTGTTGTTCAAAGTCTTCAGTTCTGTTGCTGGTGACACGTAATGCGTGCGCCAATTTTTTTTTGCCTTTATTCTATATTTTAGGCATGACAGGTGTGGTTTTTTGAATTTTTATTATGCTAGATCCTTCCCCCATGGTCATGTTACGCTTTGTCCTAAATTTGATGTGATTTGGTCCAGTGGTTACGGAGCAAGGTGGTGTCGCACGCGCACGCAATGGGAACATTTATATATATATAGATTACAGTCATACCTCTGGTTACAGCCGCTTCAGGTTGCACGATTTCAGGTTGCGCACCGTGCCAAACCTGGAAGTAATGGAACAGGTTACTTCCGTGTTTCGGCGCTCACGCATGTGCAGACGCGCCAAATTGTGCTTTGCGCATGCGCAGAAGCGCCAAATTGTGTCACGCGCGTGTGCACACGCAGTGGTGCGGGTTGCGAACGTGCCTCCCGCACGGATTGCGTTCGCAACCCTAGCATCCACTGTATGCCTGGCATAGAGGAAGTGGATAGAGAAAAGTTTTTGTTTTCTAGAAATTCCAGAATTCTAGAACTCATGGACATCCTGTGTATCTGAATGTTGGAAGAGTCAGGACCGGCCAAATACTTAACTATGGAATTTGCTTCCACAAGAGGAAAGGTTGAGGAAAATTGCTTTCAGTTCTAACGTTTCTCTCTTTACTGTGAGGGTTTCAGGCCAAAGGAGAGAATCAAATCCACTCCCCAACTCCCCCCCCCCCTTTTAAGTTGAGTTTCACCCAAGTAAGCATTTCCCTAACAGGCTTCTTCAAACTCGGCCCTCCAGATGTTTTGAGACTACAATTCCCATCATCTCTGAGTTTGGATTTGATATCCCTCTTTATCACTACCTGAAGGAGTCTCAAAGCGGCTCACATTCTCCTTTCCCTTCCTCCCCCACAACAAACACTCTGTGAGGTGAGTGGGGCTGAGAGACTCCAAAGAAGTGTGACTAGCCCAAGGTCACCCAGCAGCTGCATGTGGAGGAGCGGGGAATTGAACCCGGCTCACCAGATTATGTGTCCACCGCTCTTAACCACTACACCACACTGACCACTGTTCCTGCTAGCTAGGGATCATGGGAGTTGCAGGCCAAAAACATCTGGAGGGCTGAGTTTGAAGAAGCCATGCCCTAGAAGATTGGTCCATCTTCTTCCGTCTCCAACCTTTTCAATTTGTTCTAATATATCACAAACAATAGAAAAACTTTTAGTCTCTTTCCTCACCCACTTGCCAGAGCAGGGAGGACCTGTCGCCACAATTGCCAACCAATCAGTTTTGCTGAAGCCTGATCCTGAAACAAATCTCCCCTAAGACTATTATGACTCTGTGCTTTTTCCTCTCATGTGGAGCATGACATTGGGACAGTTTCTCAGCTAAATAAGCATGGCTGCACCTGAACCAGCCTCATAAGAGATATGGAACAAAACTCATCTTAGGTTATGTATCTGGTCCTCTATTCTCAGTGTGCTCAACCTCGTTTTTCTTCTCTGTTTTTAATGTGAAATTTTATGGCAGAAAGGTTGTTTACAATTTTGGTTTCGATTTTTTCTGTTAGAAAAAAAAGACTGCTAGCATGAATCAGTTCAGAGACTATTTATATAAAGTATGTTAAGCAAAACCTGACTGGTTTTTTGAGGAGGGGGGTGCTGTTGCCTATACATTCTTCATAGCCAGAATTGCTCAGCAAGGGTGTGTGTGTGTGTGTGTTTTAAATCCCTGTACCAGTAATTTTGGTTTGACTTGTTGAAAAGGCTGCAAATTCTTCACTATAACTTTGACTAAGAGACTCTTCCTTCAAAGACACAAACAGCTCAGTTTAAAACATATTATTTCTCATTAATATGTATAGCATTCAGTCTGCGTCTTTCAGTTTTCATTAAAGCAGGTTCTGTAACGTTAATGCATGTAAGTCCATATTTATCCTTTTATTTTACAGTGCAGCATATTTGTAAGTATCAGTAGTTCTGACATGTAAAATAGTTTCTTTGCTCTTCTTGCTCTCAGTGCTGAGGAATGCCCAACATGCTCCTCTGCCAAAATAATAATTATCTGATTAGCAGTATTGTTGCTTGACTTGAGCTGGCATTCAGGGACGGATAAAATATATATCCTGTAACCAGTTTGCAAGGCGTCTGGTTTGGGTTTCAGCTGTCCTGGTATTTCGATTTTCAAACAACACAACTCTGAAGAGTTCCTCGGAAGCTTATCAGGGGCTCTTAAATGAAAAGATGGGGAATGGTGGGCAAAATACACAAAGTGCAACCACATACTGGGGGTATCTGCTGGGGTTTAACAGCAGTTTCTGGAGCAAAAATGAAGCCCAAGAGGCTGGCTGTGTGTGTATGCTAGAAACCACTTCTCAGAAACCGCTGCTGCACCCAAGGGATTTATGTCAAATGTGTAGGCATTCTTCAGCAGACAATTTGATGCAGAAACTGTTTCTGAATGTAGGAAGTTTGAAAGCTAACCTTTATGTAAAAACATTGCCTTTTAAAATAGGACGGTCGCTTGCTCACACTGTATGATTGATCATATAGACCATGTGACAAGCTCTATCCTTGGCGACTCTCTGTGTGCATCAGTAATCTATACCACTTCCTGCATGTGATAGACAATGGGACCATTAAATCTTATTCTGCAAGAAATTGGTTTGTCTTTGAGGCCCCAAAGGACTTCTCCCCCCCCCCACTGCTGCGCCTTTCGGGGGTGGGGGTTGTGTTGCTGTTACATACTCTCATAACTTTCCTTTTGGAAGAAAAATCAATATGGATATTTCCTTTCATCATACTGTTTTCTGTTCTTACTGTTCCATTATTCCAAAGCATTTCTGTGAAGGAAAAAGTCTAGTTTGGAACCAGTCCACAGATGTTCTCATCCAAATAATCTTTCTTGCTCCTGGATTTTTTTCTTTGTTAAGTTTCCAGCACTTTTTCCTAACATTAACATCTTCCTTCCTTCTTTGTTCCAGGAATCTGAATTTTTGACTTTGGAATTTGATGAGATCAAATTGAATCAAATGATGAGGAAGCTTTCGGAGATTGAAGACAGCATTACTTCTCTGACTCAATCAAACTAGCTTTTGAGTTAAAACTGTGTATGGCACAAAATATGTTTTAATTCCTGTTAATTCCTTTGGTCATCATGCTTGTTGTGAAATATTTTAGTTCATTCTTGTGTCATGTGAGAATTGAAATAAAGATGACAAAAAAGTAACTCAGGAAAAACATGCATAGACGCTTGCAAAGATCATTCCGCCCATTAAAACAAAATAATGTAATTGGATTAAAATAGAGCCAATAGCAGAGCCCTGCAGAACAACAGGAGGTATTGCTATTATTCACTTTTTTTCTCCAGCAGTTGAGACCAGAAGAGAGCTCCCTTGCTTCAAATGAGAACGAATGTGAAAAGAATGGAAAGTTATACAAACAGATGGTATTGGGGAACGAAGACAAGAAAATCCTGGTTCAGACGTGAAGGCCAGTTCAGACATTTATCTTACGTTGGCATCACAGCTTGCATGGCGAAAGGGCAGGTGCATGCCCCGTCGCTCCACGTAATATGTGGCACAGGTATTCTAAACAGGCCTTCGTGTCTGCATTCTGGCTCGATTTCTATAAACCCTCAAGCTCCCCCTTCTTTAGGGGGAAGAGCTGTGCGGCTTAGACCATTGTACAGATGGTCCTCCATGGGGGGGGGGGGTCTAGTCTAGCCTAGGCCTAGTCCTCCCTCCAGTGCGTTGTGGCAGTGGCTGCTATGTGACAATAGGCCCAGGAGAAAAATCCCTGTAGTAAATTCCTATACGCACCTTTATTTCCCTTCATATTCAGCAGCAGTTTGTTTGTGTACACAAAGAGTTCATAATTGGAAACCATTGTCAGACTGTCAGACCCTATCAGGGAAATTAAGCATAAGTGTATTTTGGCTACTTCAAGCACAATGTATGAAAGTTCAAAACCCCATGCTGGAAATTATTATCCAGTCATTTGAAAAGCCTAAATAGGTGTAATTTCAGATGGAGAGCAAATTAACATCAGAAAGACTTTTCAGCATGAACTGTTACATCTCTAGAGCAATGCCTTGTGGTATATTACAGTGCATATTGAAAATGTAAAGCGTGGGGCAAAATATTAAAGTGACATGCATATATGAACTCCAAAACCTCTCAGGGGTTACAATATTTGTTGCTTGCTTTCTGCAGATGGATTTGATTGTGGGGGGGGGGGGTTGGGGGGTTCCTTTGACTGGATTGCGATTGGGATTTCCCCCCCCCTTTGAGAACATCCTTCAATATTTTAACTAATTTATTCAGCATGTCAAGTGTTCAGTTTCACCTTGGCATTGGCTTCCTTACAAGGTTCAAATTAGCCTACTCCCATTTTTCTGTGGGGCTATCTGCCTCAAGAGGAGAACTGGTTCTTGCCCAGGACCCCCCATGTGTGGCCCCATTCCTGCTTTTTCTGACAGTAGTGCGAGAAATAATTTGATGATAGGTCCTAGTTCTCTTGCCCCTTCCCTCCATATTTTTAATAATATTTTAAACAAAAAAC
Organism: Lacerta agilis; assembly: GCF_009819535.1. NCBI lineage: Eukaryota > Metazoa > Chordata > Lepidosauria > Squamata > Lacertidae > Lacerta > Lacerta agilis. The sequence goes on along the minus strand of NC_046314.1, from coordinate 3,075,627 downwards.
AAAACATTGCTTATGCGGCAGCAGGAAATACATCTCTTCCCAGAAGACCTGGTTTTCTGAAGGACTCCTACTGGATACCAGACTACAGTTTGATCCTGGTTTCATTGTCATGAACACGATGTGATGACTATTGGGAACTGTCTACTGTCCTCCTTTGCCCGCAAGAGAGGAAGAGAGTGAAAACAATCTGCAGTTCCACATTATGTACAAGCTCAGGAACTGTAGTTCATGCTAACCCAACTTAGTTTAATCCCTGGTTTATATCATGGGTGAGGAATCTTTATCAAACCTGAGGGTTGGAATCCACCGGGAGCAACCTTACTGGAGCCGCATGGCAATAGTAGGTGGGTCCAGAAGCTAAAAGTAAGGTGGGTCAAAAGATGTGACTTATCTTTTATGATAGACTTCAGTCCAGCCATGCAAAAGTCAGCAGTTTCTAACCACACACACACACACACACACCTCCAGGCAAGCAAGAGGCATTATAGACCAGGTAGATGAGCTTAGATTAACCCCCCAGGTATGAGATCCTACACCTTTCATTTAGGTCCAGTTACAGGTGGGTAGCCGTGTTGGTCTGCCATAGTCAAAACAAAATAAATAAAAAAATTCTTTCCAGTAGCACCTTAGAGACCAACTAAGTTTGTTCTTGGTATGAGCTTTCGTGTGCATGCACACTTCTTCAGATTCTTTCATTTAGGTGATGAACTGAATTGGGCCAAGAAGTGGAGCAATGCCTTGTGGAATCCCAGGAACTAAATGACTTGATGAGCAGAATTTCTAGCAACTTGAGTTTTCAGGCATAGCTCCTTGGTCTTCCTCATAACCAGCAAAATAACAATGCAACATAATAGATGGCGTGGGTTTCCTTAATTTGCACAAATTAGGCAAGATTTAAGGTCCTCCCTCCCTCTTATAGCACAGCATACACATCGGACAGAATATAAGGAACCAAGCAGCACACATCCCACCTGTTAATCGCATCCCTAGAAAGCACATGCTGCTTCGTCATAGTACAAGTACAGTGGGATATGCCAAGAGTTCCCACATGGGTGCCATGTGAGCAGATGTCCTTGCAAGCCAAGCCCTCAACTGGGCCAAGTATCTGAAGGCACCTTCCCCACCTCATTATACTTCTCCCTTCAGCACCACAACGACGTCTGGCCTCCTATCATGCAATGATGTTTTGTTTCTGTTGCCACTTTTTTGTAATATTAATGGTTAATGATATGTGATCTTGCCTAACAAGTCAAGAACACTAAAACCATTATCTAACTGCTGAGCCACTTGTGACCTTTCATCACAGAATCGTGGAATTGTAGTGGATTATAGGAATAGGAATAGGAATAGGAATAATTTATTATTGGCCAAGTACATTTTCCAACATACTTGGAATTTGTTTCGGCTACATTGCAATGTAAACATACAGACACTGTTCCTCTCACAATACAAAGAAGTAAAGAAACCCCACCCATATTTTACCTCCCCTTAAGCTATACAACTACGAATTTAACAATTTAATGGCACAAGGGAAAAAACTATTCTTGTGCCTGGCCGATTTTGTATATGAAGTCCTGTAGCGACGTCCAGATGGAAGTAAATCAATCAGATGATGACCGGGATGTAAAGGATATTGGATGCTCAAATATAATTTGGACAAGAATTGTTTTTTTGAACTGAAGGACACAGTTTAAATAAGCTACACCATGTCAAATTCTTCAGTGAAACCAGCGGATGGAACAGTGTGGTGTAAATGAAAGTTGCAAAGAAACTCAAGGCAGATATCAGGAAGTAGTATTTTACACACTACAAAACTATATTAAATATTAAATAGCTTACCAGAGGTTTGCTGAGGCAGGAAAGCCAGAATCATTTTAGGGGGAGAAATGGATGATATCCTGAAGTAACTGAAAAATATTTCTATAAGTCATAGAATCACAGAGTTGGAGGGAACCCTGAGGGTCATCTAGTCCAACCCCCTGCAATGCAGGAATCTCAACTAAAACATCCTTGACAATTGGTCATCCAACCTCTGCTTAAAAAGCTACAAGGAAGGAGAGTCCGCCACCTTCCGAGGGAGACCATTCCACTGGTTGAACAGCTCTTACTGTCAGAAAGTTCTCCCTGAAGTTTAGTTGGAATTTCCTTTCTTGTAGCTTGAAGCCCTTGGTTTGGGTCCTAGCCTCCAGAGCAGGAGAAAGCAAGCTTGCTCCAACTTCCGAGTGACATCCCTTGAGAAATTTGAACATGGCTATATTTGAAGATGGTGGCTGGGGCAACCCAGTCAGATGGGTGGGGTGAGTACTAGTATTCAACCAGTCCTTTGGTCGATTGACATCCTATGCCCTTTTAAAAGGTGTTGTGGGGGATGATTAGGTTTATTATTATTATTATTATTATTATTATTATTATTATTATTATTTTGTGGTTTTCTTTTTTGATTTCATCCTGTGAACTGCCCTGAGACCTGCAGGTGTAGGTCAGTATACAAATTTAATAAATAATAAAATAAATCATCACCTTCATCATATCCTCTCAGTCTCCTCCTTTCCAGGCGAAACATACTTGACTCCCTCAATTATTCCTCATAAGATTTGGTTTCCAGACCCTTGATCATCTTGGTTGCCCTCTTCTGCACATGTTTCCAGCTTGTCAACACCCTTCTTAAATTGTGATGCCCAGAACTGGACAGAGGACTGCAGGTTTGGTCTGACCAAGGCATCATACCCGTGCAGGGTGCGAGGGGAGTAACTGACTTAGCAACCTGAGTAACCATTTTGGCATTCTGTTTGTAAGTTTCCTTTGTTTTTAATGTGAAAACTCAATTAAATATTGAGATATACGAATGACATTTCTTATGTCTGTTCAGCGCACAATTTTAAGTTTCAAGCCTGAATACCAGCTTATCACCAAAATCCCCACCTGCAAAGCAGGAAGGGAAATGCAAAATAGATTTTATATTAAGTGCCAACAGTCTGGTTCCTTACAGTTCAAGTGAAGGCCTCTTTCCTGCATTGGTATGACTTGTTGTAATAATTCCCTCAGCTCTGCCAGTCTAGATTTCTGAAATGCTGCCTCGGAAGTAGGTACTGGACTTCAGCATCTTGAGCAACCTACATTTTTCTTCCAATACCTCACTGCTACATTATTTGTACTTTTTCCTTGCGTTGCACACCAGCCTATCTACAGGGCACATGATGTCTGCAACCTTTGTACCAGGCAGGCCCAGTAACTAGCTCCTGCACCATCACACTGTCAGTTAAGCATTCAAACCAGTTTCCTTCTGGAGAGGACTCACTGGTTGTCATTGTTCATAGCTGAATAGTGGGTTCAGCACCTCTTTCCAGAAAGTTAGCAATTGTGATAACACAAGAAAATACAATATGCCAGGTACGCCACCTCCAAAATTGCTTGTTTGCTGCAGTTGATATATGTTCCCTTCTGGTGGTGCTCTAGGGTTCAATGAAGGCTGTAATCAAAGCTATAAACACTGTAATTTAGCTTTACAGAAAATTACAGTTCCTGCAAAAGAAACTATGCACGACAGTGATTTGACATGCATATATTAATTAGATGGGTTTCTGGACACTGTTAAATGTCATGTAATATGTATAAGCATCTAGTTTTTGCCAAGCACTAACACAGAATATCTTCACAGTTTAAACTGTTTTTCTGAACAGTTCATGCAGTTAGGCTGCTTTCATCCTGTAAACAGCTTAACTGTGTTCAGGATTGTAACCTTTGTTTCTCTCTCCTACCAGCTTTTTGTGGCGGTTCAAAATAATCTGCTTTGTTTTTAATCTGTTTCCGTTGACAGCTGTATTGAACAGTATCATTTACTTCTGATTTATGCAGATAAAGTTGAATGCAAGGGGTTGGGGTGAAACCCTCTTATTTTACTGCAAAGGTGTGTTAAAATATTATGGGCTCTATTCTTCTCTCTCTCTCTCTCTCTCTCTCTCTCTCTCTCCCCCCCCCCCCCCCCCATTTGTTTGTCTGAAGCTTAGAAATTTCAGCCAAAACCTTTGTAATCTTCAACTTTGTTCTTCATTGAATATATAAACTTTTCCGCAGCTAAAATCATCCCATAGTTTATTCACCCAACATACAAAAATTAAAACAATTCTTTCCAGTAGCACCTTAGAGACCAACTAAGTTTGTTATTTGTATGAGCTATCATGTGCATGCACACTTCTTCAGATACACTGAAATAGAAGTGTATGGCACTTTGTTGACTGCTACTATGCCTCTTCTTGTCCTCAATATTAGGCATGGAAATGGTCCTGGAACATCTTCATCTTGAGCTGTTCTGTGGCTGATTTTGGTCATGGGGACATACGCACCATCTTTTGTTATCAATGGATTTCACAGGCATAACACAGTTACAAGAATAATTTTCCAGCTGTGAGAAGTCCATTCTTTTCACTGTGTCTACTCTGAGTAGAATTGAGTTGGATACAACTCACTGCCTACTCTTTTAGTCTTCTAGGATGTTCTGTTCTGCCCGCAATATGACTTTCTGTTTTCTTCCCGTTTGCCTAATGCATTTTATTTACTGTTTTTTGAAGCATAAAGTTTTATTTCTTAGTGGAATGTAGTTGCTTTAAAACTCTGGATTTTTGAATGCATATATTAAAAGCACTGGTACACAATTATCACTGCTTCCCTTTAATAAGCAGTTTAGACTGTGAGGGGTTTTTTATTACTTGAATAAAAAATAAATCCTAAATGCCTCTTGGATTTCTAACAGGAAACATTAAAGCATATCATTTTGACTGATGGATCTAATGCATTTCCCCTAGTTCACACTTGTTTATTTCTTGAACTTTCCTCCGCTTCCCCGCCTGCCTGCCCCAACCACTTCCAGGCATTTTTGTGTTAGTGTGTTTTAAATATTTAGAAAGAGTAGCTTAATTTAGCTGAGGGGAGTTACAGTCATTTCTAATGAGAGCCTTTTAAGGATATAGTTTCATGGGAGAAACAGGAAGATTCTGGGGTGGCTCAGTGATCCTTCCCAGCAGTTGAGGGAACTAATTCACTTTCACAAGCTTTAGTTTATAATTAAGAAGTCGTGTGGATGGTTCTGAGATGGTTCTGCAATGCCAGAGGAGAGAAAACATGACAGTAACTCTAAACAACTGACTTCAACAGACTTCAACAGGGTGTGTATATCACTGATGTTTTCCTGCAGAAGCCATGAATCAGAGGCCATAAACTTCTAAATAAAAGATGTCAGGGCAAACCGGGAATATCTATCATCTTTGTGCTCTACGTGTGAGCTCTTGGAGGCATTTGGGTGGCCACAGTTGGAAGCGTTGCTGAACTAGAGGATCTGACAGGGTAATACCTGATTATGTGTGGTGGCTTCTGACTGAGACTTCCCTAAAGCATTCTTCACAAAGTTTCTCCTGTGATTGTTACCTTTTGAAACTGTAGACCTGGGTGTTTCAACAAGCTCTCTGTTTCGCAAAGATGGATGTAAAAACAACGAACAGGGAGTAGTTCAAGCTGAAACAATATTGAGAGGGGGAAAGCTGGCCAGTTTTGTGGAAAACATTCTTCATTGCCATTACCGCTCCCTGCTCAGGCTGCATAGAATCACTTCAAGTGACAGAGATGAGCTATCTTTTTATCCCTCTGCCATATTCAAAATCCGTATGCCTAAATGGTCCTTTTATCCATTTTATTTGCATAGGAGTAAGAACATAAGAACCAGGAGTGCCAGTTTGACCCCATGACCATGGGTGCCTGGGGTTGTGGGTGCCCAGCCCCTTCATGGGGAATTTGGTGGGTGCTCGGGTACCCAGGGCCCCAGGGAGTTGGCACCTATGATAAGAACCTGTTGGAGTAACCTGCTCCAACAGGTCGTGAAGGTCATGAGGATTTGGAGGAATAGTTGCAGGTTCAGGGCTGAAGAAGCGAAAGAAGCAAAGGCAGCCGAAGCAGCAGAAGGTGGCCGAAAATAAATGAGACTGCAGTCAAAGCTTGTAGTGCACTCACTGATAGCGAGCGAGCTCTCCGATACCTCAAACAGAGGCAGGGGCTATTTATAGACTCCCTAGAAAAGACCCTGATGCTGGGAAAGATGGAGGGCACAAGGAGAAGGGGACGACAGAGGATGAGATGGTTGGACAGTGTTCTCGAAGCGACTGGCATGAGTTTGGCCAAACTGCGCGAGGCAGTGGAGGATAGGGGTGTCTGGCGTGCTCTGGTCCATGGGGTCACGAAGAGTCGGACACGACTGAACGACTGAACAACAACAACGTCATCAGCATAACACCAACCAATAACAACTCAGTATAACAAGCCCTTCCGGGCGGGAAACAGCCTCAATAACCGTTAACTTGGAGGCTTGCTGGCACACTTTTGCTGGAGCGGAGGGATCCCGACTTCAGTTCTATGTCCCTGGCTGGATCTTCTTTCTCCTCCTGCGCGCGGCTGCACGCGCGGGAGACGCCAAAGCGTATTCCCACAAGAACCCTGTTGCATAAGAGCCTAGGTCCGTCTGGTCCAGTATCCTTTTTCCCCCTCTAACCATTTGGATGCTACTGGGTAGCCCACAAGCAAGACCGGCTCTCCACTAACTGGTGTTCTGTGACCTGTTTCCTGGACATGGTGGTTCCAATTGGCTGTCATGAAAAGGAGTCATGGGTAGACTTCTCCTTAAATTTCTCTAATTAGAACAGAGCACTTCATTTTGTCTGTCTTGCATTTACTGCCAACCAATTTCATTTGGGAACCCTAAATTCTAGTGGCATGGTCAGGGTGGGGGCAGAGAGAGAAAAGCAGTTTTCTATCCATTCTCCCCACCGTTGGGGTTGGTAAGAGACTGTGGGAGTGGAGCTCACTTATAAGCTTGCTAAAAAAACATCTTATTCTGTTCTACAATCATTATTTGAATTCTTAGAACACTTCATAAAGCAGGTGTTGCTTATTTTATTTTATTTTGTTAGACTACAACAGGGGTCCCCAAACTAAGGCCCGGGGGCTGGATGCGGCCCAATCACCTTCTAAATGCGGCCGGCGAACGGTCTGGAAATCAGCATGTTTTTACATGAGTAGAATGTGTGCTTTTATTTAAAATGCATCTCTGGGTTATTTGTGGGGCGTAGGAATTTGTTCATTTCCCCCAAAAAAATATAGTCCGGCCCCTCAGAAGGTCTGAGGGACAGTGGACCGGCCCCCTGCTGAAAAAGTTTGCTGACCCCTGGACTACAACTTGACTAATGTCTGACCACCAGGGCTTTTTTAGCTGGAACACAGTTCTGGCACCTCTCAGGTGGGTGCCATTGCCAAAGCAAGGCATTCGTGGTGAGTTCCGGCACCTATTTTTCTAGAAAAATAGCATGGCTCACCTCTGACTATATTGGTTGGGGCTGATGAGAGATGGTCCAATATCTGGAGGGTATAGCTTAGCCACCCACCATAGAGGCTGACAAACCGGCTCCATCACAGCCAGTTACTATCTCTACCTTATTTCACAGGGTTATTTGGATTAAAAGTGGGGGAAACCCACTGGCTCTACCTCGAGCTCTTTGGAGGACCGATATAATTGGCATTCATCTGTCTCAAGAGACAATGGCATGTGCCTCTGGAAGTGAAGTCAAACCGCTGCATTAGCAGAACCAAAGTGACCTCCCCAGGGTGCATGCCTGGCCAGTATGTCTGTAGGTCCTGGGCTGCCCAGACGACAAGACCCCCCCCCCCTCGGCCTCACTGATGTGGTCCAAAGGAAAGCAGAGCAATATGTATGGGCCGTTAGGGGAAGGGCAGAACCTCTGGTTAGGGACACGTTGTGCTCCTTCTGTGGTAGTTTGTCCACCTTGGTCCCCACCCTGCCCTCAGTGCTCACCTATGGCTCCTAGAAACTGTCAGAATGCAACAGCAGCAACACCCCAAGGAACAGCTTCAAGTAGCTGTCTAAACTTGGTCAGAGTAGCTGATAGGTCTCAAACCCTTGTTGAGTTAGGGACTTCCCCTGCATGCAAGGACAGGCTGCAGTGGATTGAGTGGACAAGACCAATAGCGGACTGATATAAATATGATTAATAATAATAATAATAATATATTTGTACCCCACCCATCTGGCTGCGTCTCCCCATCCACTCTGAGTGGCTTCCAACAAAGATTAAAAATACATTAAAATGTCACACATTAAAAACTTCCCTAAACAGGGCTGCCTTCAGGTGTCTTCTAAATGTCAGGTAGTTGTTTATCTCTTTGACATCTGATGGGAGGGCGTTCCACAGGGCAGGCGCCACTACCGAGAAGGCCCTCTGCCTGGTTCCCTGTAGCTTTGCTTCTCGCAGTGAGGGAACCACGAGAAGGCCCTCGGCGCTGGACCTCAGTGTCCGGGCAGAACAATGGGAGTGGAGACGCTCCTTCAGGTATACTGGGCCGAGGCCGTTTAGGGCTTAAAAGGTCAGCACCAACACTTTGAAATGTGCTCGGAAATGTAGCCTACTGGGAGCCAATGTAGGTCTTTCAGGACCAGTGTTATATGGTCTCGGCGGCCACTCCCAGTCACCAGTAGGCTGCCACATTCTGGATTAGTTGTAGTTTCTGGGTCACCTTCAAAGGTACCCCCACATAGAGCGCATTGCAGTAGTCCAAGCGGGAGATAACTAGAGCATGCACCACTCTGGCGAGACAGTCCGCAGGCAGGTAGGGACTCAGTCTGCGTACCAGATGGAGCTGGTAGACAGCTGCGCTGGATACAGAATTGACCTGCGCCTCCATGGACAGCTGTGAGTCCAAAATGACTCCCAGGCTGCGCACCTGGTCCTCCAGGGGCACAGTTACCCCATTCAGGACCAGGGAATCCCCCACACCCACCCACTCCCTGTCCCCCCAAAACAGTACTTCTGTCTTGTCAGGATTCAACCTCAATCTGTTAGCCGCCATCCATCCTCCAACCGCCTCCAGGCACTCACACAGGACCTTCACTGCCTTCACTGGTTCCGATTTAAAAGAGAGGTAGAGCTGGGTATCATCAGTTAATAAACAATAAAAAGTGTTGGTCATTATTCTGAATGTATTAGCATATCTCTCTCTCTCTATAACAACACACACACACACATTATATATAATACCATATCCTCCCATCTTTGGGAACAGGGCTTGGCTGGCAATGGAGAAATCTGCCAAGCAGCTTTCACACTAGATTGACTCTAAGGGGATTCATAAAGAATGACACTTCTAGCTCGTGCTGGCTGGAGGCTCTGCTTTTTTCAAGATCTGCTTTCTCATATGTCTAACATCTCTCATCACTAATTGTGCTGCTCCTTTACAAGTTACATAATACTGCACTGCTGAAAAAGCTTTTGTTTGCTGAAAAGGGTAAAATTTCACAATGGAGGTAAAACACACTAAAAAGGAAATGGTTATAATCTCATTCCAGTAGAAGATCATTCTCTTTGCAATGCCTTGCCCACCCTCTTCTCCATCAGCCAAGGTTGATCAAGTTACCATCTCTTCTCTGAAGTGGTCCTCAAGACTCTGAATACAATTGTAATTTGCACATAACAGTCTCTTCTGGGTATTAGATTTTGAAGCCCTGTCAATTAAAACAAATATATATGGATCTCCAGCTTTTAAAATGTGCTGTTGCAAGCAAAGGTGTAGCAAGAAGTACGCTCAAAGGAAGATCTCTGGGTATTTAAATGACATTGTCTTATCCCATGAATTTCCCTTTGGAAATTTATTTGCCTGCCAGGAAGGGACACTTATTGATGGAAGATTCAAATGTGCAAGAGAACAAGAAGTGGAATATAGCAGAAAGAAGGGAATGAGGAGGGAATGACTGGGTTGGGGAATAGTCAAAGGCAGAAGAGAAATTTTTTTTACATTAAGATGGGTGCAAAGGGGAGTAGTATTAGTGAGAGATTTTACTTTCTTGGGCTCCATGATCACTGCAGATGGTGACAACAGTCATGAAATTAAAAGACACCTGCTTCTTGGGAGAAAGCAATGACAAACCTAGACAGCATCTTAAAAAGCAAAGACATCACCTTGCCGACAAAGGTCCAAATAGTTAACGCTATGGTTTTCCCAGTAGTAATGTACGGAAGTGAGAGCTGGACCATAAAGAAGGCTGTTCGCCGAAGAATTGATGCTTTTGAATTATGGTGCTGGAGGAGACTCTTGAGACTCCCATGGACTGCAAGATCAAACCTATCCATTCTCAAAGAAATCAGCCCTGAGTGCTCACTAGTAGAAGGACAGATCCTGAAGTTGAGGCTCCAGTACTTTGGCCACCTCAAGAGAAGAGAAGACTCCCTAGAAAAGACCCTGATGTTGGGAAAGATGGAGGGCACAAGGAGAAGGGGAAGACAGAGGATGAGATGCTTGGACAGTGTTCTCGAAGCTACTAATATGAGTTTGGCCAAACTGCGAGAGGCAGTGAAGGATAGGCGTGCCTGGCGTGTTCTGGTCCATGGGGTCACGAAGAGTCGGACATGACTGAACGACTGAACAACAACAACATTAGTGTATTGGAAGGATAGCAGGGAGCAGGAATAGGCCCCAAGGCTGTGGGAGAAAATAACGGCTATTGGAGGTGGCACAAGGGAATCTAATGTCTGAGTGACAGGAACACACTCCCCCCCCCCAAAAAAAAATGCCTAACACATTTAAAGGAAAATCCAGCAAAGCTTTGGGAATGGCTGCCCAATTAACTGTATCAGCCCCAAATGATGTTGTGGGGACAGAGGTTCCCTGGATGCAGGGCTGTATTTTTGTTAAAACAGTTCTAGAAGCAGATCTTTGCTACAGATAATACTGATATGGATATTACTGGTCAGCCTTGCTCCCTGAACTGGGAAATGGTGGTGATGCTATTAGGAGTGGCATGTATTGAGATTGCACAGCACTGGACGTATAAGGTTTCTCCTTTAACAGGTTGATGGCCTGTGTCTGATCTATTGCGCTCTCTAAACATCCAAGCCAGCGTGCAAGAATAGTCTGGTGTTTTTAAAAGAAATATCGTTTTGACACAGTGTGACATAACCTTTTAAAGTCAACTGCCATATACAGATATATATATATATATATATATATATATATATATATATATATATTATATGTGTGTGTGTGTGTGTGTGTGTGTGTGTGTGTATCCCATCCCCCTTGTTACGTAGTTGAGAGGTTATGTATCCCCAAGTTTTTGAGTGTGATAATTTCAAATCTGCAATTACTTTTGTGCTTGGTCAGTCTACGTTTGATGAAGAAGCACATAAACTGCTTTCGGAAAAGAATTTTAATCTTACCTTCTGAAAATGTCAGGTAATGCCTAAGAATAAAAATACAACTGCAAGTACTTGGCAAAAAAATTTTTTTTTAACAATTTCTGTGCCATATTACACAAATTTTACTCACCAAGCAAAGCTAAATTATATCAATTTGACCCAAACATACTTTGCATTTCCAAATCATGGTACCATTTTCCAGCACCTCTCAATTTTGGAATTTGAAAGCTGAAAAATCCAGCGCACCCTAAAGCCATGGTGCCGATGCAGGGCCTGTTTGCCACGGCCCCCGCTGCCTGCTGGTCTCTGGGTGGCCATTTGGGGGGCCCCTGGGCTGTGGGGGCCCCAGCCTTTGGCCCCAAGGCCTCCCTGCCTTTGCAGCAGCTCCCAGCCTTGGAGAAGCAGGCCCAGCTGGTTCTCCCTGGAGGTGGGGGGGAAGGGAAGAGGCCGAGCCGGACTGGGCTGCTGTGCTTGCGCCCGTGTGGAAGAGGGCGAGAGAGGTAAGGGGGTGGGGGGGCAGAAATCAAGCAGCCATGGGGCTGGAAGAGGGTCAGGGAATGGAGTCGCTGTGAGAAGGGACGGTGGGGGGGGGGTGAAGGGAGAATACTGAAGCATCCTGGAGGTAGAAAGGGGGACTGGAAATCTCCGCCTGCAGGGCAGCCATTTTGTGGCAGTGCTTGAAACTCCAAATTTCTGACGTCGTCCCGTGGGGCCAAGAAGCTTTCAGGAGCCTTCAGATTTATGGCTTCGTCGTGTTTTATTCCCTTCCCACACCTAAAGCCTGTTAATGTCGTTCTGCTCCCGGTATATAAATGCAGGTAGCTGGGAAACGTTGGTGCCGTTGGCTTTCGTTGAAAAGGGCATGGAAGGCGAGAGGGGGCTGGAGGGGATCCATCTGTCAGTTTTCTGCATTTGAGGCCTTATGCTCTCAAACTTCCTCCGCAAAAATATAAATAAACATAAATAAGAGAGGGTCAGAAATAAGAAAGCACATTCAATTTGCACACCTTTGTTTATGCTATGGTACAGACGAGGAAAAATAATTCAGATTGAAACATCCTTTTGTATTGCAGTGCAGATCAGATCATCAGAAGAAATAAGCATTAGTAAAAAATAAAAAAAAGATTAACTTACTATTTACTTTTTTTTAAAGACCTTTTCTGGCCTTTTTTTGCGGGGGAAAAATCAAACCACCGCATGAAAATCAATTGCTCTGGCAAAGTTTGATTCAACACTTAGCCTGGCCAAATCCACAAGACATTTCTGAGACATTGTAGATAATTATTAATTAGCTAATGTTTGCTAAACGACCTCTCAAGAAGCTACTGTTGCTGGAATTGTTAACAGTATACTTAATACTATTAACACAAACATTTGGAAACAGGTCACAAGCTTACTAGATCTAATGGCTTTAACTTGATTGATTTGATTTATTATATTTCTATGCTGCTTTTCATTCAAATGAATCTCAAAGCAGCTTACAAACAATAAATAACAAGAACATAATAGAACATAGTAGAACATCAGAAATACAGCATAAATCATAAAATAATTAAGAAATCATCAGTGAAACAATTACAATCTATAAAACACTTAACAAAGCAGCAACTAAAAAAATATGCTAAACATCACAATTTCCCTCCCAGATCCCCTTTTTGACCCTGGGCAGGAGTACAATGTACCCCCTGTAACCCCCCCCCCCCCCCCCCGGTTTCCATGTGTTGAGATCTGGAAACCAAACATGTGTCATTGTGTCGATGGGACTTTGTTCTGAGTAAATGTGCATTATTGTATGAGGCCAGCTAGTTGCTACTTCAAATCTTACTTTGAATTCAAATCTTACTTTGAATTCACAAAGTGGCCCTAACAATAGGTGGAAAACCTACATTCTGGGTAGTTCAATAGATTGCTGAGAATTGAGCTGGGCCTGAGTGAAAAGTGCTTGGAAGCTCCTAGAACACTTACTGTTGCAGTATTGTGCACCTGTTTGGCTTTCTTCTAGAATCTAGCCTGATTGCATTTTTAGTTTCTGTTCTCCATTCTCATTCAGACATAGTTGAAGATGTTTCCTCCTGCTACTTCCACTTCTCTGCTTTAAAAAGGTCCTCTTCTTTCTCAGCAAAACCATAGCTTATTTCTCACAAGGGCAGAAATATCTGTTGTGCCTTTCTCCCCCCCCCCCCCAATTGAAATTCTATAATATTCTTAATTTGATTACTTAGGTCTGTCTTGCCATCCTTAGTCTCTCTTCTTATTGACTTTAAATTGTTTTCCCCACACACATTTCTTCACAACACAGAAGAACCCACCAGCTGGGATAGGATTAAATAACAGGATGACCCACCCCCAGGAGAAATGGTACTGTATTGTAGTTCTCTGCTTATTTTAACAGGGATGCAATTTTCATATCCTTTACTGACCAAATTGGGCAGTATGCAATGTGAGGGTCTCCCTCTAATCTTTACTAGTGCTATTATGTGCCTTCTCCATGTAGGATCTAATTTCTTACCCCACATTATGCCTCAGTCTTCTCCTGCAAGGGAAGAAAGATTCAGACCAAACATATTTCTGGCAGCATGCTTGTGAAACAGACAGGATCAGGAAGTGGTGGGTTCTTTATCATTTGCAATATTTTTAGCAGCTGTCGGATTACTACCTGTCAGGGATGCTGGAATGGTAGATTTCCTGCATTGGGAGGGGTTTGACTAGATGACTTTTGAAGCCCATTCTAATTCTGTGATTGCACGATTGGCTACCACTAGCATGTTGTTGTTGTTCAGTCGTTCAGTCGTGTCCGACTCTTCGTGACCCCATGGACCAGAGCACGCCAGGCACACCTATCCTTCACTGCCTCCTGCAGTTTGACCAAACTCATGCCAGTCGCTTCGAGAACACTGTCCAGCCATCTCATCCTCTGTCGTCCCCTTCTCCTTGTGCCCTCCATCTATGCTTGTGCACCACTAGCATAGGATGAATAATGTTGAAGGAAAAAAAATCATGTCTGGACTATCAGATGTTACAGGGAAAGGGAGAAAGTTACAGGGAAAGGTGGATCCTTATCCGAGAGATGTTCACAGATGACGCAGACTTGACAGCACACTCCAATGAAACTCTACAGAGACTCATCAGCCATTTTGCCCAAGCCTGCAGGGAGTTCAGCCTTACCAATAGCCTGATGAAGACCAACATCTTAGGTCAGGACATTGCCAGCACTCCATGCATCAGCACTGGTGATCACACACTTGAGGTGGTACACAATTTTGTCTACCTACGTTCCACCATAACCAGCAATCTCTCCATCAGTGTTGAGCTGGCAAGGCAGCTATGACAGTGGCTCACCAATCCAAAAGGGTATGGGAGAACATGATGCTAATGTCCAATACCATGATAAAGGTTTACTAGGCTTGTGTGTTGAGCACACTGCTTTATGGAAGTGAGTCGTGGGCAACTTACAACCTATTTAGAGTGATGTCTCAACGCCTTCCACATGAGCCGTGTCAGAAGGATGTTGGGTATCAAATGACAAGACAGAATTCCAAACAAAGATGTGCTCACATTCTCAGCATGTTCACATTCCTGTCTCAGCTATGTATATGCTGCCATGGTCATGTCCACAGAGTGGAAGATGTCAGGATTCCCAAGGATGTGTTTCCAGCACCAGGCCAATTGGCAGACCAACTCTGCATTACAGAGATGTGTGCAAAGGTGACAAGAAGGCTGGTAACATCAGCCATGCCATGTCTCCAGGCACTTGCAGACAACTGCATATCAGGGCCGGATTTAGGTATGTCCAGCTGTCCTTTGTCAACAACAAATTGTCACTGTTTTTGTGTTGAATATATACTATATGGTAATTTATGGACCTAATGGGTATCTAAAGCCATTTGCACATAGAATCATAGAATCCTAGAGTTGGAAGAGACCACAAGGGCCATCCAGTCCAACCCCCTGCCAAGCAGGAAACACCATCAAAGCATTCCTGACATCACAAATAGGATCCTACACAACACAAAACACTGTTGCTATATGTAGGTTTCATTTTTTATTTTCTTAATCTTATATTTTGGAAATGTACATCCAGTTTTTTTCCTTTAATTTTTTTTGGGGGGTGCCCGAGAGATTGGGGCCCTAAGCTATAACTTGTTTAGCTTATACGTAAATCTGGCACTGACCGCAATGCCTGGAGACAGGTAATCAAATTGTGCATCCATAGCAGTGACCACAGGAGAAATGACCCTTGGTAGGAGCACAGAGAGAAGAAACACTATAGTCCATTTACAGCAGCCCAATGGGACGCCTTCGTCTGTCCCAGCTGCAACAAAACAGGTCTCTCCCACATTGGTCTCTACAGCAGGCACTAAAATCATCCAACAGCTTGACCTCACCCCCCAAAGGTACACTCCTCCTTTGTCTCCCAAGACAGACAGATTCCAACCTCAGTGCAGTCCAGCCTCAAAATGCAGGAAATTTTGGTCCTGACACACTTCCTCCTCCTCCCCATTCTGCCTCCAGTTCACCATCTCTGCACTTACTGCAGCACTACAAATGCATACCACACCTTTAATGTTTAAATGCAGAATAGTTTTTTGTTTTGTTTTTTAAGCTGCTGTTCCTGCCATTACTACTATAATAAACACCGCTGACAGGAGATATTTTCCAACTGGAAGAAAGTCAAAAGATGAATGGAAGATTGGCATGATGTTTATTGGACACATGACTAAACAAATCAGTACCTGTACTGGATCTGGGAGTTCAGAAAGTAGAAGTGGAGGCTCGTTCAGCCTGCTTCAGTTCCCTCTGAGAAATCTGCATGCAGAAAGAAGCAATCTGTTCACCATGGCAGATAGATGTAATACAATTCTAGCAAGACAGAGGCCTGTGGATGATTGGTTATGCTGTATGAGAATTATGTCAGTTTCCTGTTCTGGATGAAGCTACCTTCCCTCTGCAGGAGCATGTTTGTAGTCTGGGAGGATTCGTTGATCCATCATTGTCATGGAGGTCCAAATGACTAGGAATGCTTTTTACCAGCTTCAACCCATGTGCCAAGTCCAACCATTCTTGGATAGGGATATTTTAGCTACAGTGGATGATGCACCGGTGACCTCAAGACTGGATTATTGCATTTTATGTGGAGCTCCCCTTATGGTTGGTCCAAGAAAGTGGTAGGCAAGTGCAGAAGGCAGTAGCGTGACTTCTAGCTACTTCTGCTTTCCAACAGTATAAACATGTGGACATTATGCTACTAGGCCACATTTAATATTTTGCCATTAGTTTATAAAACCATAAACAACTTGATCTGAGGGATGACCGCCTTCCCTACATTTCTGTCCTGCCACTGTGGTCATCTGTAGACACCTTCGTGGTACTGCATTGCATCAGAGAATCATTTTGTGGCTATACAGGTTAGGTCAGCAGTGGGGATTATTTATCTTTAACCAGATATTTATCTCCCCTCCACCCTGCAGGCCAACTTTGTCAGATGGGTTGAGACCAGTCAAAGTTGCCCCATGGGGCTGGAAGTGACCAAACAAGATTGAACTCCCCACACATCAGCTGATGCACGGAGAGCTCAGTCCTGCTTCCTGCAGGGATCAGCTGTGCGAGCCACAAATCTATCTCTGCCTGCGCCACATCTGACATCGCACATGATGTGTGCACTAGATTTAAGACTCCTAAGTATTGCTAACAGCTGAGCTAAAGAAGGCCTCCTTCTTTTTCATGTGTATGGAGTAGGGAGAAAATGCAGTATCTCAATAAGTGCTAGATTGATGGAACTTGGCACTTGGCCAAATGTGCTAATCTTCACTTGAGAGACAGAAGCTGAGAAAGAAAGGCAGGGAAAGGCAGCAAAGACACTTTTGGCAGAATAGTTGCCTGTTCTTGCCTCCTGGTTGGCTGGGGACTGGAGCTAGTACAGGAAAGTATTTGCCTTTTGAGCAAATATTGTTGGGCAAGAACTTATTATGAATGGTGGCAGATATGTGAGATGGTTGGCTGGGAGCATCTTCCATGATAATCAGAGTGCCTTTTCCTGAACCGATCATCCATTGATAGAGCTCTTCTCTGACGTTTTCTGGTGCTGCTCTGTTTTACATCATAGTGAAACCAGGGTGTTCTGTCTTATGACAGACCCTGGGCATCTTATAATCCTAATTGAATAACATTAATGGAATTAAAATAGCACAAACAGGATGTTCTTGTGCATTCAGTACAGTGGATCTGGTTCTCTGTAGAAGATTTCACTTTTTGAAAGCTTTTCATGTCATGACAGCTTTGTCATGAAGAAACAGGTTTTCAGTTGTATTTTCTGCCTGATTTGTCTTTTTGTGTGTGCAAAATCCCACCTTTTCGTCCAAGAATGCAGCTTGCTGCACTGTATTTGGCTACATCTTTTCTTTTGCAACATTCAAAAAGGTCAATTGAATCTACAGCATTTTTGGTCAAGAGGCAAATTCAGTAGAACCATGAGGTCAAATGGCGTTAGAGCTAAGCTGTAAAGACCCCTTCCTTTAGCTTCCATACTCAAGGCAGAGAAATGGGGTGGCCAACTGGGCCATTTTTTGCAGCAAGAAGTGAAACTACCCTAAAACATTTCAAGGGGTACTTCAAGATATAGTGCCATACCTTTGTACCCAGCCACTCCCACACCACCCCAGAGTTCTCTCTCTTTTTGCTCCGTAGAGTTGAATGGGGACATCATTCTTAGCCACTGAAACTGTACCAGGTTTGGCCCACCCCTACTGTAAATACAAATTGAAACAAAAAATTTACTATTGAACAAAAGACATAATTTTATCAGATGCTTGAAGAAAGCACCCCTTTTTGTTGTGATTAATAACTGGGAGGGGGGAATACAGTTTTTCCCAAGGCCTGTGAGACTATGGTGGTTTGAAGAAGTGCCTGAAATGTGATTTCATGCAAATCACCATTTGCATAGAGCCCACGGCATCACTGATGTCACAGCTCCTCTTCTCCCCGATGTTTACGCCATGTTCGGATTGAAACACCAGACCTCAGTCTGCTAAGAGGCGTTTGCATGGCATAGGAAACGTCCATAGTTCAAGGCACAATGTGAAGAAGGTGCTTTAAAACTATGGCCAAAGTTAGTTTTACTTTGGGAAGGGATTAATCAGTAGTGGGTCAACATTGCACCTCACTCTGCCCTCCCAACAGAAGATAGCTGGCCTCAGGTGCTGCTCTGTGAATTTATACCTTTTGTCTCTGGAATAGCAACCATATAGTACCTGGGTAATACAGGGCAGAGAAAACCAGTCTCTGATCCCTAATTGAGAATACTTTGTTATACTTTTGAAATTGGCTAGCATCATTTTCAGACTTTGCCTTGAAAACCTCTCTTTGAGCCTCCTGTTTATATGTTGAGGCCCCTTTCCTCTAGTATTGTACAGGGGATATATACTAGTTCATATGCTGGCTTCTGTGTCCCCTTTGAGAGTAGGGTAGCCATTTTTATGTTGTGGACAAAGGAGATCTGCCTCTTGCAGAAATGCAGTGAGCACAGCTGTGGTAGATCCTTGCCTGCCCGTTTAAGGCACAGAATCTTGGCTTGTAAAATGGCAGTGGGGGGCACTATTTGAGTGTCATGGCAAACGACTTATACACACTCCATCGGGAGATGTTTGTATTTGTCCTATATTGAAAGACAGGTCACTTATAGGATGTGGGCCCTTTTGGTGGATACGAAGAATTGCAGATAGTGGCTGACCTCTGCAGAATGCTAGTTTTTCCACTACCTTGCCATCCAGCAATACTTTTAATCAGGGCTGGCTCAAGACATTTTGGCACCTGAGGCAGACCCCAAAATGGTGTGTCTCTCCTTGCCATGGAAGAAGAGGTAAGGGGATATCAGGAACAAACGGGGAAGAAAAATCTATATTGGGATCTGCTGCCCTGGTGGATCCTGCTGCCTGAGGTGGTCACCTCACTTTGCCTCATGGGTGGGCCAGCCCTGAGATCAACATCGGTATCTGCTGCCCCTGGGGATCCTGCCATGCAAGGCAGTCACTTCACCTTGCTTGATGGGTGGGCCAGCCCTACTTTAACATTCCTTGGGAGCATACAGAAGCTCTAGGGGAAAGATTCCAGGAGCACTGTGACAGATTGGGAAGGATGGTGAAAACATGCTGATAGCAACTCCAGAAAAATGAATGTGGCCCTCCTTTTTAGCACTGAAAAAATAAGTATTACCCTTATGTATCTGAGCTAGCTCACCCCCTCTCCACTGACCTTTTTGCATAGAAGCAGAGGCTATTGCTCAAAAGCCTTGAACCACATAGATGTGTCTACACTGATTTATTTAAAGTTTCACATCAGAGTGCTGAGTTCTTTCACAAATGAATACTGAAAATATGTGACTGCAACCCCTGGGAAAGGTTGCCTACCATTCTTCCTATATTGTCAAGGACTGTGTACACACTAAAGCTTTAAAACACATTCCAAGCACATTCTTCCCCTCAAGGAATTCTGGCCACTAAAGTTTGCCTGTCACAGAGTTACAATCCCCAGCAATCCGTAACAAACTAGAAGGCCCAGAATCCTTGGAGGGGAAGAATGTGCTTTGAATATGCTTTACAGGTGTTGTGTATACCCAGCCCTTGACTATGTACAAAGAATGGCAGGCATGCTTTCTCAAGTGTTGCAGTTGCATAGCTTTCAGTATTCACTTTGGAAATCAGGAGAGCTGGGTCTGCTTCCATCCCTGCCCTGATAAATGTCCCAAATGACCTTTGGCAATGCTTTCTTCTTACATAAGAGGAAAACTGCATACCTGCTCCCAGGCTGCTTAATGCATGGATACTAATGCAGTATGTTGATTATGTGTCTTTCTTCTTATTGCTGCAACAAAGTGCAAGAATCTTGTTAATGTTATGATTCTTTAGCCTTTGGTAAAGGGAGATTTGCACAGCATTTGGTTTGGGGTGGGGGCTGCCAAGTCAGCATTCCAGTGGTACCTTGGTTCTTAAACTTAAATCATTCTGCAAGTCCGTTCCAAAATCAAAGCATTCCAAAAACCAAGGTGCGCTTTCCCACAGAAAGTAATGCAGAATGGGAAAGTAATGCAAAATGGATTAATCCGTTCCAGACTTTTAAAAACAACCCCTAAAACAGCAATTTAACGTGAATTTTACTATCTAACAAGACCATTGATTCATAAAATGAAAGCAATAATCAATGTACTGTACTATAAAATAAATAAGACAGTATTATAGACACTGGAGACTGTGGAGGAGCATCACAGTCTGGAGAGGTTTATTGATCCCAAGTTCCATCAGTGGGTGAATCTGGTACAATAAACAATACAGTATTACCTTTCTGGTTTTTTTTTATAAGGTGGCACTTAATTGCTTGTCCAGATAGTTGAGGAATTGATTAATAGTTTGTACAGTATGTACAACGTCCTGCCTTCCTTTGTAACTGTTTTTTATTTTTCCACATTTGTGACTACATTTTAAGGGTTTGCATTTAAAAAAAAAGAAAAAAAACTTTATAGAGTCTCATCAGCTCTATTGTTCCAGTGCTGGAGTGCCCATCTAGAATTTTAAAACACCATCAGCAGTGCAAGCTTTCTACCTCCTTATGCTCAGCAAGACACCACCTTGGGTGTTTTTCTTTTCTTTTTATTCAGTTCTGTGAAGGCCATGTAACTCTCTTTTCAATGCCAGATTTCATTTCTACCTTGATCTTTTCCATAAAACAAAACAAAACAGAATAAACAACAGTGAGGCATAATTTTTAATTTTTTTTAATTATTTCTATGCATTTAGCTTAGATTTCTATTTTAGTTGTACATCACCTTGAGTCCCTGTCAGGGGAAAAGGTGGAATACAAATAACTATATAATAACGTATTTTTCTGTGAATAAGACTAGGGGTTTTTTTTACCAAAAAATTAGGTTTAAAATTGGGGCTCGTCTTGTACACGGGTAGTGCTGAAGGGTGTTTTCTTAGTTTGGAGTGCCCAAAAAGAGGGAGTGTCTTATGCGTGGAAAAATACGGTAATAATGATTTGCCTATCTCAATATTTTTACATATGAACTGGATTTCGCACTTGACTTTGAAAAGGAACTTGGAAGGGTATCTCACAAAAGCTAAGACATAGGCCAGACATTCTCTGTTTTCCCTTCTGAATCCAGCTTCTCTGGCTTCAAGATGATGATCCACGTTCCAAAGTGTAGCCAGATAGCAACTGCTGAACAAGTTTCTATGACTTCTGCGTAATGTCCCCCCCCCCCCCCCCGGAATGAGACACGCATTGTCTGGAGAGATAGCATGACAGGATTGTAGCTTTAAAATGAATGTGTTCAAATTCCCCACCCACCAGTCACTTCTCTGTATTGCCTAAGAGGGAATTCACTTAACCTCTTTCAGTTTTATTTCCTTACCCGTAAGAGAGAGAGGGTAAGCACAGTACTGTCACCAGGAACCAATTAATAGCTTTAATGGGTTTACAAGACACAAGCCCTGAGCCAAAAAGACCCTACTTACTTCTAATTGGGGGGGGGGTCGTTTCAGGATAAATGGGGTCCTTTGTGGCTGTTATCTTGAGGTGAACACCACACTTCTCTGCTTATGAAAACAGAAACTACTCAGGAATGAGTAACGGTTCATTTGGTGCCTCCTATCTCTTCTTTTTCTTCTTCATTTCAGTTTCCTTAGCCAGGGCCAGATTATATGATGTGTTACAGTGGGGCACACAAGGTTCAGAGAGAGAGAACAGTGAGAGAACATTCTAGCAAAAGGATCTGATCATTGGAAACTAAAAAAAAGGTATGTGTAGTAAAAAATAAAAAAGTGCCATGATTTGTGCACTTAGAGAGTGACAAAGGATCCTTGATTGTATGTGTAAAACAAAAGCACAATTCCTCATTGCATTCCATTTGCATTTAACATTTTTATTATTTAGAGGCAATTTTAAAAACTAATTTATATACCACTTGACTAACAAAAAACTAAGTAGTTTATGAAAATGTTAAATAAAGCATTAAAATGACCAGTGACAACAGTTAAAAACAGGTATTTATAAACATTCAAAACATTAAAATCAACAGTAGCTAAAAAGAGATAAAACACACATTATTTCTACATGTCTGGATAGGCTTGTCTGAACAAAAATGTTTTAAGAAGGTTCCAAAAATAGAACATTGCATTAACTGAGTCTTGAAGACACCAGTGCATGAACTACTGTGGCCAAGGTTTCCCCGTCCAGGAATGGCTGTAACAGTTACACCAGTCCCAACTCATAAAAGCCACTTCTAGCCATTAAGGCTACCTGGGCCTCTAGTGACAATACTGGATCTAGAAGCACTCCCAAACTGCGGTCCTGTTTCTTCAGGAGGAGTGCAACCCCTGCCCAGGGCAGGCAATTGACCAATTTCTGGAAAACAGGAACTTTGATCTTATATTTGTTCTAATTTTAAATACAGACCATAGGTCTGCAGAGGTGTATGGGGTGGTAGGGAAGGGGTAGAACCCAGGGGCGTAGTGAGCCGCTAGGCTGCCGGGGGTGGCAAGCCAAGCGGTACCCCCGGGGGCAGGGTGTCGCTCCGTGCACATGATGTCATGATGCATGTGCACGGAGCGACGCCTCCACCCGGGCCAGCAAGGAGGGGCGTCATGCTTGTGGCTGGCGTGACACTCCTCCTCGCTGGCCCGCCCCTCTCCATTCCCTCCTTGCTCGCCCGCCCCTCTCCATTCCCCAGCGGCTTTTTTCGCCACTTGCTGGAGGCGCCGATCGCGGGGGGTGGGGCCCCGCCCCGAGTGTCACCCCCCAGGGCACTACCCGGGGCAGCCTGCCCCCCCCCACCCCCTTGCTCCACCCCTGATAGAACCTCTGGTGGGGGAGACACATCATGCTCCTTCTGGGGTAGTTTGTCCACCTTTAGTCCCCAACCTGTACTCAGCTCTCATCTGTAGTTCCTAGAAGCTGTCAGCATGCAACAGCAACCACACCCCGGGAACTGGCCAGCTAAACTAGGTGAGGGTAGCCGATGGGTCTTAAACCCTCAGTGAATTCGGGACTTTCCCTGCATACAAGGACAGGCTCCAGCAGGTTGAGTAGACGAGACCAAAAGTGGGTCCAACGGCCAAGAAGGCAGTTTCTGCATGTGGTGTAGAGGGAAATGAGGGGCCGGTGGGCCTCATCAGCCTGGGAAGGTAGCCCATCTAAATGAAGGAAAACGCTGATCCTTAACCTTCATTGCCTTGTCGGATATCTTTGGGAGAAGAAAGACTAAGGAGTAAACCCTAATATGCAGAGTGGAGTCCCTAAGCCTCCTGGATGGTGCCTTGTATGCCTTCTTCCAGTAACTCTTGCAGCCCAACTGGCGCCAAATGTATTACTCTGCTTTCCTTTGGACCACATCAGTGAGGCTGAGGGGGGGGGGCGGCTTGTCGTCTTGGCAACCCAGGACTTCCATACACCAATGGCGTAGTTAGGGTGTGTGCGGCAGGGGCTGATCGCCCAGGGCGACACTGGGCCTGCAAGGCACTTGAGCTGCCGCATCCCTCCTAGGCACCCTCCAGCTGGGGGACGCCTGGGAGGGATACTCTTTATATTGGCACTCAGGTCTGTCCATCTTTCTGTTCTTGCATTGCACCAGGGTGTTTTGTTTTGATTTGGTTTTTTGTTATTATGTCAAATAGGACTTAGACAATGCCTTTCTTAATGGACTTATTAAATGAAGAGCCCTTTGACCATTTATCTGAAATTTGGCAGATGTGCTTCATTGGGGGAGAGGGAGGAAAATGACTGAAATTTTTGTGTCAGCTGGATGGAAAATTTGTGTTTCTTCCCTATATCTTATCATCTGATTGAAGGTTAGTGAAATACAAATGAGAATCCAGCACATGATACTTCTTTTCAAGATCTCCTGACTACAATAAAGTGTTTCAGATACTAACCACCCCTCAGTCTTTCTGGATTAAATGATATTTTAACCAGAGCCTTGTGGCTTCCTCAGACACTCCTTAATTCTATTACAGACAGTTCTTTCATTATGACCATCTTAGGAAAAGGGGAGCTTGCTTTTGTAAAATGGGATCTACATCAGATTTTGCTATTCTTGAATTGTATATTTCTACCATTGGAAGCATCTTGTGAGTGGAGTTCCATTCACAGGATGCTCCTGCTGGTCCCTACAGCCCCTGAAAATGTGCTCAGTAAGGGGAGCCGCAAGCAGAGGGGAGAATCAGTGAAAACTGCCTCCATTTTTCCACCCATTTGTTGGAATGACAAAATTTTACCAGTTTTCATAATTCACAGTTGTTCCAATGATTTGAATTAGCGACTCTACTTCTGCAGCCTGAAACATCTATACTTTCTGATATTGGTGACATTTGTGAACATTTGATAATGGGATATTAAGTTTTCCATTCTGAAATGACTTATTCCAGAAATACCTGCACAGAAATTACAGCTGCCAGCTGCTTTGTGAGTGCAGGGTAAAGGGGAATTATCTTGGACGACGGGAGGGGGGGGGGATACCCATCATTAATTAGTATAAATATGGGCAACTATCGGCTTCTTGCCATCTATTTAACTTTATTTCTGCCTACTCCTTGATGTGAGATTAACATTGAACATTTTGTGGTTGAGTCATGAAACCATCAGTGGTGCCTCTGTTTAAACAGTATGAGCAGCTGTTTACTAGCTTAGGATAAATGACTGTACAGTTCAAAAACCCATTAGTCTGGTACTTGTTGCATTAAAATTTATTTAGATGGACAACCATGTGTAACAAAGGTACACATATTCCTTGTGAGGTAGGTGAAGCTGAGAGCAAGAAGCAGCCACCACCCACATTATATTACCCTAGTCTGAATGTGTAAGAATTCAGACCTTTTCTGTGGAGAACAGCAGATCTGGGCCAGTTTCCTTCTGTTAACCAGGTAGCTTTAGGCACAAGTAGCCAACTGTGGGTGAGTGTGACTGTGGGCAGGCAAAACCTTATTCAGTCAGCTCCAGGTCTATCATTAAAAATTTTATTGAAGGCTTCAGAATAAGCAAGTAGAATAAGAAGCAGCATGAAATTTAAGAATAAACAAGTGATTTCTAGCTAACCACACCCTGATATAGATTCTAAGCCAGGTTTGATAATTTGGATGTAGAATCCCTTCAGGCGCCATGCAAACAAGTCATTGCAGGGTACACTAGAAGGCATTCAAAGGGATGACAGAAGCACCAGGGGAGATCTCATTGTGTGGAATTCAATGTAGCCCAAAGTGGGTATGCATGCATGCATGCCTAGAACAAGGCTGCCACCCTCTCTTCTCTCTGCATGCACCCCCTTAACTTGTGCTGGGGGTTCCCCAAAACCCTACAGAACAGATTTAGGGGATGCAAGGGTGGAATCCCATTGCACAAGTGGACCTCACTGTGGTGTACACTTCAGCTTAAATGAATCCTGCCCATTCTTTTTCTCTCTGGACATTCAAGAAAAGGGCTGGTCAGGAAGAAATGAATTGAAAGCCAATTCTTCTTGTGACACCTGAGGTACATCATGTACCGTATTTTTTGCTCCATAAGACGCACTTTTTTCCTCCTAAAATGTAAGGGGAAATATATGTGCGTCTTATGGAGCGAATGGTGGTCCCTGGAGCTGAATTGCCATGGGGCCAAAAGAGGATCATGCTTTTTATTTTACAAAGAGAAAAGGGGGTGTTGAAAGGATCCCGCTCAGCAGCTGATCAGCAAGAGATCAGGAGAGAGATAAAGAGTCCCGGCTCCCTTTCAGCCCCACCCTCCATTGTTGAATGTGCTGCAGAGGGAGGTTGTTTGTTTCCCCAGCGACATGTGACTGGCTGATTAAATTATCTGTCTGGAATCTGTAGAAAAGGCTCCCTTTCCTTTAGCAGCATCAGAAATGTGAGTTAAAAATGGGCCTTTTCCTCTTTGCTTTTCCCCCTTTGCAAAAAAAAGCTGCAAAACTTTTAGCTGATCCTCAAAAAAACCCCAGTGCTTTTAGAGGAGGAAAACCAGAAAAATATTTTTTTCTTGTTTCCTCCTCTAAAAACGAGGTGCGCCCTATGGTCCGGTGCGTCCTATGGAGCGAAAAATACGGTACACAGAGGGGAATTGACCATTAACACTTTCCAACAACCAAGTAAGCTAATAGAGTAGGTATGAATGGTAACAGTCTCCTCTTGGTCCCTATCCGATGAGATTAACTAAGAATAAACGCAACCTTGTCTTTATTGGGTGGGGTGGGGGTATGCTCAAGATGTGTCTTGTTCATTATAACAGAGTAGAAAGTTTCTAGACTGAGACGGAATTTCTTAAAGTAAAGAAAATCTGACCTGGTTTGTATAATTGAGGCCTGGGAGTCCCAGTAGCCAAGTCACCAGTTCCCTGAAAGTTTGGGTCAGTAGAGGGGATGGCATGAATCTGGTGTCCCCTTCTATTTTTCTGATCACTGCCATTAACTATGCCATACCTTCTCCTCCCAGAAATAACTTGCAGCAGGATATTCATACTCCCCTCCCACCATGCTTACTCCAACACATCCCGCCATGCTCATCACACCACAATTGCTTCTCCATGTATGTAGCCACATCCTCTGCCATGTCTGTCTGTATCCCACTGAGGAGTGACCCATTCACTCCAGGATCACAGATTAACATCCACAAACAAATATGTTCCCAAACAGGGTAGTGGCCCTGTTCCACACAACATCATATGAACTATTGATGCAAATTCTGCATTACAGTCCCAGCATCTAGCAGATTGCATCAGTACCCTCAATATATATACATATTTTTAAATTAATATTTTAATTTTAGGTCCAAGGAGACTGAACAAATTGAAGTGAAAGCTACCATCCGCTGTTATCGACACATTTGAATTCTCTGCTTCACTCCTCTCTTATTCCTTGTGAGTTATATTTTGTCTTATATATATATATACATATAGTTTTTAAAGGTGGTGAAAATGTGGGCCATTAGCCAAAATAATACTAATTAAAATAGGAATTTGTTCAAAAATGAATTGCAAAAGATTTTTTAAAACTGCACAATCTTTTTTATATTTTACTGTATAAAACTTTTATACTTTTATGAAACCATATAAAAATGGAGTTCTCCCCCCATTATGAACATTTCTTCACCCACCCATGTTTATTATTCTTGTTACACTAAATGGTGGTTGCCTTGAAACTTCTAAGCGCAACTGAAATTGCAAAGAAATTATAATAGTGAGTTGAGACTACTACTTGAGAGTGGAAGTACATTGCTTTATATTAAGATGAAACTTTATTCACACGGGTGGCGCTGTGGTCTAAACCACAGAGCCTAGGGCTTGCCGATCAGAAGGTCGACGGTTCGAATCCCTGCAATGGGGTGAGCTCCCATTGCTCAGTCCCTGCTCCTGCCAACCTAGCAATTTGAAAGCACGTGAAAGTGCAAGTAGATAAATAGGTAATGCTCTGGTGGGAACAGGGCCGTCTTAAGTATATCAGGCACCCTGGCGCGGCCGGCGATCTCATGCTCCTGCGCTCCGCCGGGTGCGGCCGGCGAACTTGCGCTCCCGCGCTCCGCTGGGCAGCCGGAGGGCACGGCACAGCCAGCCAGCTCGCACTCCCGCACTCTGCCGGGCAGCCGGAGGGCGTGGTGCGGCCAGCCAGTTCGCGCTCCTGTGCTCCGCCGGGCAGCCGGAGGGCGTGGTGCGGCCAGCCAGTTCGCGCTCCTGCGCTCCGCCGGGCAGCCGGAGGGCGTGGTGCAGCCAGCCAGTTCGCGCTCCTGCGCTCCGCCGGGCAGCCAGAGGGCGTGGTGCGGCCGGCCAGTTCGCGCTCCTGCACTCCGCCGAGCAGCCGGAGGGCACTGCCGGTGGGGCTGGAGGGTGGAGGCGCCCTCCAGGCCATTGTGCCCTGGTGTCTTGTGCCAGTAGGCTCAATGGTTAAGACGGCCCTGGGTGGGAAGGTAAACGGCATCTCTGGTTCGCCAGAAGCGCTTTGTCATGCTGACCACATGACCGGGAAGCTGTACGCCGGCTCCCTCGGCCAGTAAAGCGAGATGAGCGCCGCAACCCCAATCGCCCGTGACTGGACCTAATGGTCAGGGGTCCCTTTAGCTTTACCTTTTTATTCAACTTTAGTGCCTGACAGTGGTCTGAAAAGCAGGAATACTGGACTTCATTGTTTAACAGTAGACATTTCAACTTGTTATATACCCCCATGGATTGTTATAAATTGTTTCTTTCAACAAAAAGCTCTTACTCTGGGAGGGACATGGAAAATGATAGTCATGTGACCATCCCAAAATGTAGTTATCTTCCCTCTTCCCAAATATGTTCATTTGGATTCCCAGAGTTTTTCACTGCTCTCCCTGTGAGCAATTTTCCCTTTGGTCTTTTATTGGAAGAACTGTACTCTCAGGGACAGACCTATCACATGCATGTAGTGTTATATTTATTGTGATTTATTTAAAATATCTTCACCTCACCTCACCTCACCTCACCTCAAAAAGGGTTCCAGAGCAGCTTACAAAGATAAAATACAAGAACATATCTGACATTGTCCTGATAATCTGAAAGATACAAAACAAAAGAAGGCATTGAGAGGGAGGGAGAAAGAAACACTCAGTCACTAGACCTCAGTGAACAAAGTTCTTGACCACCTGGAAAGGAGCAGTTCAAGAAAAGGAGGAGCCAAAAGTTGCTCATCTCCCACGGAGGGTGTAGCGACACTTGCTTCCTCTCTGCTGCAGCTTGATGGGATGAAATGACTGCTGCCAGGTGACAGTGGATGAGGGAGGAACATGATGCAGGTGGTTTAAAGAGATTACTAAATTCCTTTAGGATGTAGGGAAATGTTACAGTATTATTTTCTTAAGTGATCCAGATCCTTTGTCTTCAGTATTATACACTGTACAAAGGTCTCTATTACAGATTTTTGCTTCTAGCTGTTCCAGGCTCTAGTCCCAACCATACCTGGACGGCAACTTCACATGTGTGACAGAGAGAGTGCATGGGCAATAAACATATGGTAACAGTGCATTGCAAAGTAGACCCAGATTGGTCATGCTTGTGGAAAGTAAAACATTAATGCACACAGCGAAGAAGATTTAAGAGGTTTTCTGGTGCCATGTATGGCAAGTTGAAGTATAACATAACCACCCACTCTTTGATTCTATGATTCATGCCATTGCGTGTAACATTTATAGACCAATCAAAGTCAATTAAATCCCATTTGGGGAGAAAACTGAGGGTTATGCATGGGCTTCTATCATAGTTTCTTCCTAAAGTTTGAAACACATGGTTGTCTTTCTTACAAGATGACTGTAATATTTGATTAGCTTTCCCTGGTGGAAGGCTTACCCTGCGAGGTGGCATCAGCAGAATCCAGGCAATCACTTTCACTCTCAGTTTCCATGGCTGTTCCAGATTTGTATTGCTGCAGAATTGACTCCGCATATGTGCCAACGAAGTACTCAATAGTCTTGTCAAAGAAAGGACTCAGATTGTGGCCTTGTAAGCGTCCATCACTGATTTAGGTTAAAACTGAATGCTGAAGGCTTTTTGGATTGCTGAGAAAACAATCATTTCTGAGGGGAACGAAAGGAAGCAAAAAGTGAAGAGAATGCCTAAGCTTTCTTACAACACAACGTCACAGCAACATGCCTGGGGCAGGCAGTATTGCTGAACTGAGCTCTGTGTCCTTCAGTCATGTTAATCCTTTCGTCTGAGACATTACATAACCATTCCCTTCCATATTTCTGTCCTGTCTGGCCTTTCAGCAGCCTTGGCTTCACGTTGTGCTAATACGAACATATCCCAGGCTGAATCTGGTAGCGGTGGCTTTCATGCTAAATAAATAGCTTTGTAAGCCAAATTATGTTGTGTAGTCAAGTAGAAATTCATCTTTTCTTATGAGCATTTATTGGGGGAAGTCATTGAAAGCTAGGACTATAATTTTCTCAGTTATGTACTCTGAAATTTGGAACGCTACAAAACCCAGAAGCTTTAAAAGAACAGAAAGCAAGGCAAACTTACCACACTAACAAAGGAGGTACTTGGGGGGGGAATCCATTGGAATCCAGTAAGATCTTATTTTGACATGGGTAAATAAGGCAAATTTGTTTGTTTGCAGATGTGGGTATTCTAAGCAATATATAACATGTGTTCTCAGCTTCAACTGGAGGAAGACTAGGTTTTGAGAGTCCTGGGGACAGTTTGAAAGAGTGATCGCATCTTATGGTGAATATAGTCATCCCACCTTCTCTACTAGTAAACAGGTTTTGCAGTTTTTTGTATCTTTTCATTTCTATATCTCCCTCCCACAAGTTGTGACCATGATTGACTCATAATAGAACATAACCCTAGAACCACTTCTGAATAAGAACGTAAGAGTAGCTCTGCTGGATCAGATCAAAGGACCACCAAGTCCAGCATTCTGTTTCAAGCTGTGGCCTTCCAGATGTCTTTGGGAAGCCCACAAGCAGGACATGAAGGCAAGAATTCCTCCCCTAATGTAGGTGTCAAGAATCTGGTGTTGAGGGATGCTAGGCTCCACCTGCCATGCAGGGGAATAATTGAGAAGGCCTTGCATATGCACAGAAGAACTTTGCTTTAGAACTGAGTAAGCAACAAGCAGCCTGCAGGGATCTGGGATAAAGAGAAAGCTGTAGGGCAGACCTGAAACAAGTCTAATTCCTGTTGCTTCAAATTCTGTCATATAATTCTTAGCTATATGCACTTATATATGTGAAGGTAATCACTAGGAAGTAAGCAGCTGCTATAGCAAAAAGTTATTTTTCCTGAACTCATTCCAGCATTTGGATCCTGGCCTGTTCCAGCAATTGGTCAGTTTTGCTTGTACATGGAAGACTGCTAGTTGCAGTGTCTAATGCTGATGTTGTTTTATATACAGAGAGAAAATGAAACATGCATTCTAAAAAAAAGTTGCATTCTGCAAGCATATATAAATGCAACCCATGTTTGCCTTTTAGATATAAAAATGCCCTATTGTCACTGGGTGTCTCAGAGAAGCTGACATTGCATTTTTAAACATGTTTACATAGAGATCAGTCCCACTGTTGTCAAATGGTTTTTCTTTCTTTCTAGAATTGGGAGCCATTTTCAATGGGGTTCCATTACAGGACATGTGTAAGTGGGGATTCCCCCATTCTGCCCACCACCACACCCCATTCCACCCTTTTTGGTGCAGAAAAAAGAGGATTTTCTGATATGCAGAAAGCATGGCTGACATGAAGAGGGAGAGAAAGAGAGAAGGAGGGCATCCCACGGTACCCCATACCAATTGTTCAGTCACCCAATGGTGCCGAGACACACAGGTTGAAAACCTCTGGTTTAGACAGATAAACAAGCATGTATCTAGTTATGACTGTTTTATACTTTAAAAAGAGGAACCCTCCTACTCTGAAGCATGATTATTTCCTTTTAACAAATGAAAATACTCCCCTTAAAATATTTGTATCTGTACATTACATGAGAAAAGACAGTCATTTCCAAGGTAATAGAAGGACATGATACAAATGTGAGGGATAAATAATTACTTGGCCACATCAGGAAATAAAAATTAGCTGCCTCATCACACACTAGTGCTTCTCATCCCATTTCAGCAAATAATAGCACCACACTGCAAGGATCAATATTACAAGCTATACAATGTAAACACCATCAAATCAAAGGAAAAATGCCCCTTCCTTTTTTCTAAGTCCATAAGCAACAGAGTGAAGGTGAAATTTGCAGTGATTTGCTTCATATCTCACACATACCCACTGAATACAATAAGGTGAGGCTTGATCTGGCAAGCAATAGTTCCTACTCAGTTATTTCCCAAGAGAGAAGCATTCAAGGGCTTTCACCTCAACTTTTATCTTATCGTACATAATCAGTCTTATCTTTCAAGTCTACTTCTCATGTTTCTTTTTCTGGTGCAGAGACAATCTGATGTTGCAAAAAGTCTGTATCTTGTACTGTCTGATTTAATTTCACCATGATTCTGCAGAATTCAGCTTCCTGAGAATCTCATCTTTCATTTGGAAAAAAAGCATGTTTCTTGCCCTTACCTTGATGATAATATGCTTGAAAGTGCATCTGCTAGGTCAGATGTCAGAAGTCCATTGAAATGCTAAATAACATCTCCAATGATTGGGGGAGTGGGGAAAGTGTGCAGGGCTTTTGTGCCCTGCATATGTCATAGAATCATAGAGTTGGAAGAGACCACAAGGGCCATCCAGTCCAACCCCCTGCCAAGCAGGAAACACCATCAAAGCATTCCTGACAGATGGCTGTCAAGCCTCCGCTTAAAGACCTCCAAAGAAGGAGACTCCACCACACTCCTTGGCAGCAAATTCCACTGTCGAACAGCTCTTACTGTCAGGAAGTTGTTCCTAATGTTTAGGTGGAATCTTCTTTCTTGTAGTTTGAATCCATTGCCCTGTGTCTGCTGCTCTGGAGCAGCAGAAAACAACCTTTCTCCCTCCTCTATATGACATCCGTTGATATATTTGAACATGGCTATCATATCACCCCTTAACCTTCTCTTCTCCAGGCTAAACATACCCAGCTCCCTAAGCCGTTCCTCATAAGGCATCATTTCCAGGCCTTTGACCATTTTGCTTGCCCTCCTCTGGACACGTTCCAGCTTGTCAGTATCCTTCTTGAACTGTGGTGCCCAGAACTGGACACAGTATTCCAGGTGAGGTCTGACCAGAGTGGAATACAGTGGTACTATTACCTCCCTTGATCTAGACGCTATACTCCTATTGATGCAGCCCAGAATTGCATTGGCTTTTTTAGCTGCATCAATAGGAGTCCTTGCCCTCAATGCTTAAAAAGACACATACTGAATTTATAGTAATATACAAATTGATTTACAGTTAATACATGGATTGCTTAATCAGTTAAAATATAAATGACTAATCAACTAAACATTCATCCCCAGGCGACACCTTATCTAGACTATACTGCCTTGTAACCACTCTTTTTGACACATAGGAAGTCAAAGAATAGATTTAGAATATTCTAGGAGAAACAGTTAGCTGCATACATGAAATAAAGAGCTGAAACTGGAGTGCAGCTTTATCCTTTTAGATACTAATACCACTGTTTCACAGGAACTATTTTTAAAAAGTGCCAGTTCTACACAAGGACCACTCAGGTGTAGTAGACTGTACTCTTGTATACTTGTTTCATCAAAAGCAATGATCTTTGCTCTAATGAAGGTTGACATTAAGGAAAGTGCTATATAAATATTAAATAGGGATCACATTTAGAGACAGAAGAGATTAGTATAATTGCTGTGCAATTTTTGAGTTTCCTCTTCCCTGGACTGGCCCCACCATTAGGCAGATGCTTGGATGGGGAGTTGGGCAGGGTGAGATATGGAGGGGCAGCAAAGTGGAGGAAAATAGAACTGCATGTGCCACTTGCCTGCCCTGATCTCCCAAGCTAACCTGCATAATTGCATAGTTTAGCTACCAGTCCAATTGGCTTCTTTATGTAGAATGGGAGAGGAGTGGCACCTTACCCTTTACCTTAGGCATCAAAGTGTCCTGGGGTGATTGCAGCCCTTCTCCAACCTCTGTTGTCCCTGCATCTTGAAAGATGGGTCAGAGAGAATGTTGTTTTGATCACTCCCAAATGATCTCGGTCTAGTCATTGAGCCAGTATTAGCTCCTTGAAACTGTAGGGTCTATAGCATAAATGGAAGAAGACTCATAAGGATTACGTCGGAACAGAGATGAAAACCCACTTGCAGTCTTATTAAGTTGTGGCAAACAAATTATACTTTGCCACCACTGTCTGTTCAACATAGTCCTGCAGAG
The DNA here is from genome assembly GCF_009819535.1 of Lacerta agilis. Taxonomy (NCBI): domain Eukaryota; kingdom Metazoa; phylum Chordata; class Lepidosauria; order Squamata; family Lacertidae; genus Lacerta; species Lacerta agilis. The sequence continues at coordinate 3,041,579 of NC_046314.1, read as the reverse complement.
ATCTTTCATGTAGTGAAGGGCCTCCTGGGTGCAGACCTGGGGAGAGATTTATTATTAAATTTCTATACCGTCCTTCATCCGAGGATCAAAGGGAGGTTTACAGTATAAACGCAAAAATACATATTAAAAAACAAAACAATAATCCTCAAAGAATTAGTTAAGTAATTAACAGATAAAGTCATTGCATCCATGCCTACTTTGATGCCATAGTTGTGACAGTGTGCGCCATATGGTCATGTCGTGATGGATGCCTCACAGCTTGTGAAACATGAAGATGTGTACCACCTACTTGGAGGGATAAGGTCTACTATTTGTCTTCTGGAGTCATGCCTATCTTAGCTGATGAAAACTGCCAGGCCAGGGCTGGGTGTGTGAATCTTTGATGTCGCGAATACCATTTTTGGGGGGTGGGGGAGAATGATCCCTGCTATTTTTAAAGAGGCAGTAGTGAGACCCATGGTAAGCAGCTTAATTTAGACATTTGGTTTGAGAGCGCTACCTCCCAGTTTTTAATGTTCCATTATTGGTAAGCTGACGTGAACGGTGTCAGGTGATAGTAGTCTGGTTTCAGGCCTAGTTTTGGAGCAGAAGCAGCCGTAATTGCCCAGATGGATGACTTATGCTGGAAATGGATGGACTGGGATGTAGTGTTGTGGTAGCTCTGGTTCTTCTTGGAGAATCAGTTACAGAAGGTGCTGCTGAATTTCTGTTTCATAGGCCTTTGACTTATGCGGTGCCTCAGTTTTATTCTGTCGCCCATATGTTTTAACATCTACATGAAACCACAAAAAGATATCTACCGTACATGCATAAATGAATTGTGTGTAAGTGAGGAGCACCCCACTACATCTCCAGCTCATGAAGAGACCTTCGCCAGAACCCAAAGGAGACATTCCCTTCAGGCTCCACGGAGGGTCTCCTTGTGAGCCAGAGGCACAGCAGGGCTTTGATAAGGCTCTTCAGGTCTCCCCCCCCCCCACTTCTGGGTTTCTGGTTGCACATGACTTGAACACACGTGAGATGCCTGTACACTAATATTGATCCAGTTCTCCGTTTCCATGCCCAATTCAAAATGGTCATGAATTTTAAAGCCCCAAATAGTTTGGGGCAGGTTACTTACACCTGTATCAACCTGCCTGTACCTTAAGTTCTACTCTAGAGGACCTGTTGAGATACCCACCTGCAGAAATCACTATGAACGTTGAACAGAACCTTCTCTGCAGTGATTCCCTCAATTATGGAACTTGGTTCAGCATGAGATCAATTGCTCATGAAGAGGACAAATGAACCAGCAGAGACAGCAAGGAGGATGTAGTGGTACTTGTAACATGGAATGGTACGTTCAATTGCATGACAGCTTCAGTTACAGAAACTCCATGTCTATTCCAGTTTTCTGGCATTTAGGTTCACCTAAATGGCCACTGGTAGCCATACAGCCCCAACGTAGTAGTGAAGCTTTGGCTAATCATAACATAGGACACCATCCCATATCATATCCACATTTGAGTTTTTAAATCCTTAATAGCTGCAATTTTCTGGTATTTTGGAGCTTGGATATATATGGAAATCCCTTAATACAACATGTTAAACCAAAATATTTTTTGTTAGTTGAATACATGCAGAAGTCTCAAAGGCATGGCCTCTTCAATAGTTTCTCAAAGCAGATGCAAAAATGGTGGGAAATTACAGTGATTCCCAAATGGTGATAGAAACCTGATGGATTTATTGCAAGGCTACTGGTAGTGGACGCTGGATACATTTTAGCTAAAAGGAAGCCTTAGTGATCAAAGAATTAATCATAAACACAGGCTTCCACTTGTAAAACAACAACAGAGCTTAATAACAGTTTGATGAACCAGAGTTTTGTAGAGTTTTGTAAAACAGTAACAACAGTGGTTAAAATGGTGAGATTGTGCCAAACTATCTTTTATGTCTAGGATGAGGAATACAGAGTTCTAAATCTTAGGGTCTATGCGTGCACAGGCTTCCCTCTTCAGACCTTCTTCCAAATGTGCAGTCAGAGACGGGCAGCAGGCATGGCCAGCTTGCAGAGTTTTAAGTGCACAATTTTTGACATCTAAACGGTTTCAGAACTACTATGGGGAAGGATATTTGTAAACATCAACTATGCCAAAACCAGTAAGTCAGTGAGTTTTGTTAGGAACTGCCTGCTTATTGCAGTGGTTAAGATGTTTTTAAGCAAGGAAACCTGCAAAAGATTCTCATGATTCTGAATGGACTGATTTTTTATTTGTTGCATAATTTTCAGTTTCTTATCTGCAGTAGGAATTCAAATTATTCTATAATCAAATTTATACAAACACTAAAGGTCGTGCTGGCTTGTTCGTTTGTAATCTTAAAAAGTTATTTAGTAATCACTGGATTTGTCACATACATCAATGAGAAGGAGGTAATACCTTTGGATTTCTTATGTATTCCTTCCATTACATATAAGAAATCCAACTTCCGTTATAAACAATCTAAATATGAAATCCTAAGCCTACATTTAAAATGGGGAACCTATACAACTGATTCCATACATTCAAGGGGCATTAGAGTTTTGACTCTTGAACATGTCTAAAGTATCTCTGGATCCTAGCCCTTAGAAACTTGTGAATGTCCCCAGAAGAGGGAGACCAAAGTTTTTCTTATTAACTACACATGGCTTCTACTTATCTGAGGAAACAAAATGCATTATATTGATCTACATCTACGTTTCCCAGCAGCTTCCCTCAGTTACATCCCTTGGCACCTGCCAGCTCCCTTGCCTGGAGTTTGGCTTTGTTGTTGCTGTTTTGTGGGATGACATTGCCTGTAGTTTTGGGTGAACTATTGCCTCCTTTTTTCTGTGTTACTTATTTTTGGAGTGCAAATAGCTGTTATGCTGGAGGGGCTGTTGCATGAAGGAGTGGTCAGAGTATCACTAGTTTTTCTGGTGTGAATTGAGCACTTTGCGGTACCCACAGCAGTTTCTTAGATTTCCAAATCTGTTCCCAGGCCCAAAAAGATTGGGGACCCCGATTTACATTAAAGCAGAGCTTTCCAAACTGTGTGTCGTGACATGTTAAGTGTGTCATGCAAACGCTCCCCACACTCCTCCTGGGGCTGGAAAGGGATTAGTTTAACCTCTGGTTTGCTAGTAAAACTCAATTACTGTGTCACGAAATGATGCATGCCTAAAAAGTGTGTCACCAACATGAAAAGTTTGGAAAGCTCTGCATTAAAGGCTATATTTTTTCTGAGCTCAAAAGACACATGCTATACAACTATACTCTGAGAACTTTGCACTGATCTATAAGTTTTAGCAGGATGATTAATATATACTGACATTAAACTGCATGGCATTAATTTAGAAATTTGATGACATGAACTCTCTTACACAAAAAATATAGTCTATAAGACATAGTGCTACAGTGTGAACTAAGAACTTGTTTACATTTTCCTGTATGACTTGTGTTGGGAGGGATGGTGTAACTGCAATTCTATCCTAAGTGGGGTTACTTTAAAGTTGAACTGAACCCTTAATTTTGTTGCATTCGGGTGAGAGAGGAGTAGATGAGCTGAAAGTGCTGGAGGGGGCAAGGGGCTCCATACTTTTTAGATGAAAAATGGACTGGCAATATAGAATCCTAGCTCTCCCATACACTTTGCGATTATATGGCTCACTTCACTGCTGCTTATAAAAGCAACATGAGTCAGCTGCTATGGACATACAACCAACTCAACCGAGTCTATTTTAAGTTTATACAGTACATAAATTGTTTCAGTGTACAAACATACCACAACAATGCTCTCAAACTACACTGCTTTGTAACAGTTTAACCTCAAACTTACAGTACATGAGAGCTGGATTGACCTTTGGAACCTGATGACCCTTACTCCTTTCCTCCAGAAATAGCTTTCCCCTTCCATACAATGTTCTGAACTGTTGTCCTGTTAATAGCAATTATTACATTGATTTTGGTAATGAAGTGACTATCAGAACTAGCAGATGTCTTGTAGAATTTAGACTGGCTGACAGCTGGAGACGATATGCAAGGATCCATTTCCTTGTATTTGTGCTGAATTCTAATGAGAATTTACTCCAGCAAACCCCTAGAGAAGATACTGTTTTGGTGCACTAATTGCTTGTGTGTGTAATTATGCCAAATGTAGATGAAAAACTGAAGCCCTAATTTGCCCTGATGATAGTGAAGGAAGAACAGGAAAGCAACAAAGGAATTGGGGGGCTTCCAGACAAAAGAGTTAATTTTGGAATGAATTCGTGAACATATGTCCACATAACATTGTGGGCATCAAAATGTTAGCTTGTGTTTATTTATTTATTTACACAAACACACACTTAATCCAGATTTCCCCTTAATGTAAAAAATCTGATAAGTAAAAATAACCCACCCACCCATCCAATCACCCCGGTAGAAGATTGTTAGTGTATTTTTTTGAGTTGGCCTTTTGTCAGACATGATGTTTCAATGAACAGCCTCATATCACCACACCCCTAATGTCTATTTGGCCCTCACCTGAGCACAGTAGATGGTCACTCATCACGCCAATTTCCTCCAATTGCTGTACGCTGAAATTCTGCTACCTGTACAACTCTTAAACAAACCTTATGCAAGTCAGGTAAATACCACTCTTCCACAAGATCTCAGTATTTAAACAAAAAACAAAAAAACAGGGATGGATATTGCCTCCTGCAAATAACCACAAGCTTCCATTTTTCCTATTGTGAAGCAGAATAACCAAGGCTATTATTATTATTATTATTTATTAAATTTGTATACCACCTTTCATCCAAAGATCTCAGGGGAGTTTACAACAGAAAAATACAAAACAGCTAGTAACATTTGTTCTTGTGTGCTTCCTGGGATTATTTTTATAGGTGCACACAGGTGCAGAAATGCCTCTGTACATGCCCAGAATGGAAAGAGGGCTGGCAGACCTGTGACTGAGGAGCGGGCCAGAAATATACAACCCAAACAACCAAAACCCACCCACCGGTGAAGAGGGCAAGCACCAGAATAGCCACGGCTGAAGAATCAGGAATGTGGTGGGGCTAAGGTGCCAAACCCACGTGGGGGGAGGGGGAAAGGATCTTTAAGACCCGTTTACACGGAAGGCCCTTGCAGACGCCCTCGTTAGCATCTCATCCGCGGGGTTTACAGCAGAAACCCTACCAGATGCTCCGGGGGGGGGGGCATCCTGCACCTGCCAAGGTGCCTTAAAGCCCCCCATCCCGGCCGCCTCCGGTTACGTCGAGCCCTTTCAGGGACGTGCTTAGCCCCAGCGGCTGAGGGAACTTTGAGCAAGTTTGTTCAGATGTGGCCGCAATGGGCGCGTTTCCTCGTTAGATCCGCAGCCGCTGTTTCGCGGGAATCGCCAGCCTTGCGTTTTCCGACGGCCGCGTTTCGCTCGCGCGGTTTCGCCGTGCTCTTCTTCCCAATTCGCCACCCGCTCCCTCCTTTTCTAAACTTGGAGCAGGCGCAGGGACGGAGCGGGACTCTTTCTGGCTCCCCGTCTCTTCCCGCCTCCCCCCGAGCGCGCGAGGCCTGTCTCAGAAGCGGCCGAGGGGCCGCCCAGGAGGTGGAGCCTGGCTCCCTTCGCTCCTCTCCCCGTTTCCCGTCTGTTTCCTCCGGTGGCAGCGGTCGCGTGGCCGCCTGAGGGGCTGCCTCGGGTTCCTGCGCGAAGAGGAGCGAGAGGCTGCCGGGAAGCGGAGCAGCCAGCCTCGGAGGGCACCGGAGCAACAAGTCGCCGCGCCGCCCGCCCGCCCGCGCCCACCTGACGAGGCCGGCGCCCTGCCCTCCCCTCGGAGCAGGTAGCGTCTGGCCAGCATGTCCCCCGGCACCCGGGGAGGGGGCCGGCTAGCTCGCGGGCCCGCGGCGGTGTTGCCGTCGCCGAAGCTGCTGCTGCTGCTGAGTTAGGCACTGTCAGCATTGCGCCTTCCGAGACCGCCGCCGCGCTCTCCTTCGGAGTCGCACCGCCAGCGAGGGAGTGAGTCACTCTCGCGCGCAAAAGAGGGAGGAGGGAGGCCGGCGGAAGCGGCGTTGGCGGCGTTTCCACCCTCCCTTTCCCGGACTTAAACTCTCCCTTCCCTGCTGCCGTCGGGGAGAGCCCGGCGAGCCGAAGGAAGCTGCGCGCCCCGCCGCCAGGCCTCGAACGCGCCGCGCTCCGGCTGCTGCTGCTGCTGCTGTTGCTTCGTCCCGCACCGGCCTCGTTCCCGGCGAGAAAAGCGGAGGGAGTCGCACCTGGGGGTGGAGTGGGGTGGGGGGGGGAGGCACGCCGGGCCGCCGCTGCGGAAGCGGCGCGCAATGGGAGCAGCCGCGGCGGGTTCTGGAGCCCCCGACGAGGCCATCGCCACCTGAAAAGCGATGGTGGCGGATCCACCGACGACGGCACGAGTAGGAGCAGCAGCGGCGGCCCTGGCCATTGTCTGCCAAGGTAATGCAAGCCTCCATGCCCAAGGTGTGTGTGTGTGTGTGTGTGGATCGAGGGATGGGGTGGGTGGGTGAGGTGGGGAGACGCAGGGCTGGAAGCGCGGCGACAGCCCCCCCCCCCCCAGTCTGGAAACCTGGCGGGCTGCTCTGGCGTAGTTGGAGGAGAAGGGGAGGATGCGCTTTTCAGCCGGGCGTCGGAAGGGGTCACGCGCAAGTAGTTGGCTGAGTTGGCGCCCTCCCTCCCTGCCCTCCCTTTCCCAGCCACAGACTCAGGCGGGCGCCCTCACGCCGCAAGCCTGCCTCGGATGTTTTGCTCGCTTTCCACCCCGCTCCCTGGGTGCTAAAGGCGGACCAGATTGCATGTGGAAAATTCTAGCTCAGACTGTGGCTTCAAGAATGGGCGTTGAGGTCTACAAGACAAACTGGGGCATTTCCTCTTCGGGCATCCTAGGTGGCCGCGTGCAAGCCGCCAGCAGTGAGAGGTACTCACATTTGTGGCGTTGAGATTGGAGCCTGTCTTGTTCTGGTGTGGTTCTTTTCTTCTGTTTCTCTTCTCTCTTACCCCACCCGCCCCTAGCAGTCCGCTGCTTGTCCGACTTGCACAGTCTATTCATCAACCTTGTCTATTTTGTATTCAGGAATGGTAGAGTTCCCATGGGCGCAAGTGAACATGTAGAGGGGTTTTGTCTGCAAAGACATTTAGGTTGCAATCCCATACACGTTTACTTTTACGTTTGATGGAGGGGGCGACGACTTCTAAGTGCATATGTACAGTATATAGTTGCCCTGTTGGGAGGGGACTGGGAGTTGACTAAGGGTGATGGCGAAATCTGGATAATAAAAAGAAGTTGGGCCAGATTTCTGCTGCTGTTACTCAGGTATCAACATGACACAGAGCTGTTTCTGTAGCGTGTGCTTGAGTGAAAAAGTAAGTTGGCCTTGAGATTTGTTTTCTACTCTCACACTAAGCAGTGCTCCCCCTAGTTACAAATTTGGAAGGAGGAATAATAGCAGGCGCTTGCCCAGGCTGCTCTTAACATCGTGATCTTCTGGCATTGGTCATGAATTATATTGAAGAAAATTGCAACACAGAGCCCTTGTTATGAAGTGGGGCGGTTCTACTGACAGTTGCCCCTTAGAAGCTGCAGCCCTCTTCTGTAAAGTGGAAAAATAATTCTCTCTAAATTGGAAGTGGCAAGCACATGCCAATTTGCTCCAAACATAGAATTAGGAATTAGATAGGAGTTCTTTTTTTAGCATCTGTGCAGGTTTTATTCTTTCACATTTAGTGGAGTTAATTTTATTGTAGGGTTTGAGACTTATACATAGATGTAATCTTTTATCTCCCCTTGGATTACTGCCGAACCCCTCCTCAGATTTGGATACTTGTAATGTGGCATGCTGTGACTTTCACAAAAATGGTTGAAGTCTGCTTTGAAGATATAGTGTGGCTAGAATGTGTGCTTCCACAAGATCATGTCTAATTCTGAAAAACTTGACACAATGATCTCACTCTATGAGGGTGAGTTCACGCATAAAGAATTTACCACACTGATACAGGTATAGACATCAAACATGAATAAGCGTTAAAATAACCTACTTTAAATTTAGTTGGTCTTTAATACAAGAATGTCTAGCAGAAATTGTTTAAAACCCTTTAGCATGACCTCCAGATAACAGCCTACCATGGTGTAGTTTAATGATTAACTTTAGGATTCAGCTAGGTAATATGGGATCTGTTCTGACAACAATTGGTTACCTTTCATCAGATAAGGGGAATCCTTGATTCTTTTGTACTCTTGAATCTTTCCATTCTTGCCAAAAATTACGTATTGCAATGAGTTTTTGTTATGTTATGGAGCACTTTATTAAAAGTGGTAAATATTACCGTTTCATAGATAGGGATATAGTCATGGTTATTTATGTTTTCTTACCTCTACCTCTAACTAGTCACCTGCATGGCAACAGTAATGTTAGCTTTCATAAAATGTCCCATGCTGTAGGTTTTTCCCATTAAGTGTCATTTAATTTTCATAGAAAATTTTGATTTTCTTTTTTAGACTTGAGTAGATTATATCTGGTATAGCCTAGGCGAAAGCTAGCAAAAGGGTGTCTTATGAGGCTTCTCATAATCCAAGGAAGTAAATGGACTATTTCCATAATTCCCTGGCGTGTCAGTGTTATCAAGGTGTTAACAGGCCTTCCCCTTTTATGTCACATGCTGGGTCGGTTGTACAACAACCTGGAGAAAAGTTTCCATGCTGCAAGTAGGGAGGGATCAACTGGCTACTTAAGAGTAACCAAAGAGTAGCATGTAGCCATGGTAGAGAAATTAACTTTTAACATAAGCAAGGGGGAAGGCAAAGGTGCTGGAATTTTGTGGTTTGTGATATACATGAAAGAACCTCAGCCTGCTATAAGCATGTATTCTGCATTCCTCAGGTTCTGGGACAGAACTTAACACAGACTTACTTATGAGAGACAAACACACATGATTCTAAGACACTTACTTTTCTCCTTGGGAATACAATCATTAAATGCCTGTGTGTCCACACTGACCTTAAGGAAGGGAGGATGTCTGTCTATTGTGGATATCCTCACCTGTTTCGTTTTGTACATTACAATCAAAAATATTTTAAAGATTGGGAAAAAGCTGAAGTAACCTTCCTCAACCTGGTACCAGCCCGATGTTTTGTGTACTTTAAACACTCATCACCCCCAACCAGGATGCTTAATTCTTAGGATTGATGGAAGTCGTAATCTAAAACCAATGTTGGGCACCAGATTGGGGAAACCTGGAATGTTGGGGGAGAAGGAACTGTTGGCAAGGGAGTGGTACTGGAGAGTATGGAAGGCAGTAGCAGAACAACAGCACGCTGACTGGAGCCGAGGCAAAATGAAGACCATTATGGTGAATCTGATTCCTGGCTATAGGAAGTACTGAAGCTCGATAACTGCGATCATTCTGTTTACAGACACTGGTTAATGAAGGCAACTGCTCATTTTCAAGTGTCTTCCAAATATGCTGCTTGGTAGTACAGTATTTGCATATGTGTTTTCATGAGAGAAACCTTAGGGTTCTTTGTGCATGACGCAGATTAAAGGTAGATTACAGAAACTGAAAAAAGAGTGTTTATGTTTGGAAGTAAATCCTGTTTAGTAAATCCTTTGTAATAACTCAGTGAAAGTTATTATTGAATGAAGGTTTAAGTGTACGTCAAATGTTTAGATTTATGGACAAAGGACAAAACAAACCTAGAGAAGTGTGTTAGTTAATGCATAGCTCTTAGATGCCACCCCACTTTTTCAAACTTTGAAATCTATATGCTATTTTGTAGTTAATCAGCATTGTAAAACTCAGGAGTCTGCTAGTCTGACACAAACACTTTAAGGAACAAGTTATAATAGAAGGTGAGAATCTCTTAGAAGACCATGTTCTTAAAAAGTCAGGATGTTCTGTGTGGGTGGATCAAGGGGATTTAAAATCATGCTTTGAATTGCCAGGGGAAAGGGCTGATTATAAAATGTCATGAATGTTTAACCCTGTCTTGGTTGCTGTAACAGTTAAAACTTACAGAATCTTCAAACTGTAGTAATGTAGTCCAACCCCCTGCAATGCAGGAATCTTTTTGCCTAACGTGGGGCTCAAACCCATAACTTTGCGATTAAAAATCTCATTCTCTTCTAACATTATCAAAGAACCTCTGGTCATGCTTCCGGGAGTGTAGCCCACACATGTGAGCTGCAATGATTTGTGATTGCTTGGGGCAGCAATTGTGAAATTAAGGATATACCCAAGCAGCATAACACATGAAGACTTCACCTGTCCAGAAGCAAGGACTGCTAGATAGTTGACAGAAATGTTTCTCCTTGTTACAAAAGTAAAACGTTCTTGCCACCTGATTGACAGTAAAGATAGTCCTAGCTTGCCGTAACAATACACCACACATTTTAGGGTGGGCATACTTTAGGCTGATGGGGTCTATTTCATTTTTTCATTCCAGAGCCCCAGATTCACCAGCTGGAGTTGCTCAAAAACAGCAACATAAACATAAGGGTTAGTTGCGGCAATTCATAAAATAGCAGGTCAGATTTTAGCTGAATGTTGTAGGCCTTATAGTCCTTGGTGGGCCAAAGATTGTACCTGGAATAAGGTAAAGGTAAAGGGACCCCTGACCATTAGGCCCAGTCGTGTCCGGCTCTGGGGTTGCGGTGCTCATCTTGCGTTAATGGCCGAGGGAGCCGGCGTACAGCTTCCAGGTCATGTGGCCAGCATGACAAAGCCGCTTCTGGTGAACCAGAGCAGCGCACATTCAACAGCATACACTGCATGTTTACCCAGAAGTAGCCCTGTCAAGTTTCTAGACTTGATTCATTGTGTTAGTGCTTATCTTTTAAAAGCCCTATGTAGATTGGGACCCAGGTACTAAAGTACTGCCTTCAGCTGAATGAACTGGCCCGTATGCTAAGTAGGCCTTTGGAGAACCTTTTCTCTGTATATCTGCTTTCTTTGGTGTTGGCTTCCTGCCTCTGGAATGTCTTCCTTAGGGAAGCTTCTGGCACAGGCTCTTACACATAAGTGTTGTTATGCAAATGCCTGCTTATTTCCCCAGACCACCTTGGCTGAATTTTGTTTTATAATGCTGTTGCAATTCTATGCTTTTGCTATTTTATTGCCCTTTGATTTTATTGTTTCTAACTGCTTTATTTGTTTAATTTCTATACTGCCCTATACCCGAAGGTCTCAGGACGGTTCACATAAAATATCAAATACATAAAATCAAAACAAAAATAACAACCCAATAATCCCCCCCCAAAAAAAAGAACCAGCATTTTAAAAAGGGTATAGGATGTTAAATCAAGTCAGGCAAAGGCCTAGTTAAAAATGAACGTTTTTGCCTGGCACCTAAAGGTGTATAGTGAAGGTGCCAGGCAAACTTCCCTGGAGAGTGCATTCCACAGACGGGGAGCCACTGCAGAGAAGGCCTGTATGTTCTCGTGTTGCCACTCTCCTGACCTCTCAAGGAGGAGGCACACGAAGAAGGGCCTCGGAAGATTATCTCAGGGTCTGGGTAGGTTAATATGGGAAGAGATGGTCCTTGAGGTATTTAGGTTAGCCATCCTGGCAGCAACAATGTCACTTCAGCAATACTGAGGAAGGGGGTAAAAATATTCCTAAATAAATAAGCACCACTTATTCTGCTGGGCACCAACACAATGTAAATTCTGGATCTGAGAGAGGGGGGAAATACCAATGCATGATACTAATTCAACTACTGTGAGAGAGAGCATACTTCCAATGAGTACTTACATAATAATATGAGATAACTGAGCAGAGAAAACAGTCAAGAATAGGGCTGTGCAGTTCTAACCTTGCTGGCCTAGACAAACATTGCAGTTGCTAGCCCTACCCCCACCTGTTATAACCCCTACTCTGATCCAGAAAGAAGTAGGGAGGATCGTGCACTATTGGGCAATATTTCCTGAATGCACACAGTGGGCTTTAGGCCCTGGTAGCAAACATTTTGCCTGCATGCCTCTTTCACCTGACGGCCACATTGTCTTCTGGGCAACTTTCCAGGGACCTCATGTAAATTGTGGGCAGGGCTAGAGGCCAGGGTGGGAAAAATAATAAATGTAATCATGTGAGTTTATACAGTAGGCTACCTTCTACACCCACACCCACACCATTCTCTCTTCCATCCAGGCAAGCTAGGGCTGCCATATTTCAAAAGGTGAAAATCCGGACAAAATCTCCCCCCCCCCAAAGGAAGTTGTTGAACTATTTTTTTAAGGGAAATTGTCAAAAACAACACTGCTGACATGGATTGCCATACGTCCAGATTTTCCAAGACATTTCAGCAATTTCTGCCCAGACACATTTCCTGACGGCTGAATCCTGGCTATGTCCAGGAAATTCTGGGTGTATGGCAACCCTAAGGTAAGCAAGAGTCATTGTTAGAGTTGAAGGACACAAGCAAGGTCATTGAAGGATGTGGCCTGAGGAGAGTTCCTAGAGCTAGTCAGAGATCTTGAGGGCCACATTTGACCTTCAGGCCTTTGGTTCTCCCATCCACGATATGTAGCCTTTCTCCAAACCTTGGAGCTGGAGAAGGAGTGGGGGGGGGGTCACCACACAGTTGTTGGAGATCTCTATGTACTTCGGCACTTTCAGAGCTTGGAGGGTGGCTGGCAGTTTGTCATACTAGAGAGTAGCAGCATTCCTGCGTTGATGAATGTGCCCTGACCAAAAACTTGAAGGCACTTCAGCTGGTGGCTGAGACTGATAGACGCTACTTGTTCTTAGCCATTGCTCAACCAGCCATCATCACACTTATGATACAAGCAGAGCCGTCTCATCCATTGGGGCTGGTGGCGCGGCGCACCAGGGCGCAATGGCCTGGAGGGCGCCTCCGCCCTCCAGCCCCGCTGGCAGCGCCTGCCGGCAGCGCCCTCTGACTCCCGGCAAGGGAGCTGGCCGGCCACGCCCTCTGGCTGCCCAGCAGAGCACAGGAGCTCTGCGCGCCCTTCCAGCGCTTCCGGGACGGGAGGCGAGGGCAGCCGGCTCGCGCTCCCGCGCGCAGCCGCCCGGCTACCCGCCCGATGCAGCGCGAGCTGCCCAGCCGCGCCGCGCCGTCCGGCTGCGCGCGGGAGCGCGAGCCGGCCGCCCTCGCCTCCCATCCCGGAAGCGCTGGAAGGGCGCGCAGAGTCCCGCGCCGCTCCAGCGCCACGCCCCTCATCCCCCGCTCGCCCACCCCCCTCCCAAGGGGCGGCAAGCGTGGGAGGGAGGCGGCGGAGAGGCGGCATGGCGGGGGCGCCGGAGGGATAGCCGCGCCAGGGCGGCAGATCCCCTTAAGACGGCTCTGGATACAAGCTCTACTATTGGAGTGTCATTCAGGATTGCAGACTACTCTGCATTCTGCTACCACTTGACCAGAAAAGGAGTGAAGCAACTGATAGAATATAATAATATTTATTTATTTATTTATTTATTCATTCATTCATTCATTCATTCATTCCACGCCCATCTGGCTGGGTTTCCCTCCACTACCATTTCAAATTATACATGTGCCCACAAGCAGTTTTCCATGCTTTCTCCCCACCTTCCCTGCATGCATACATGATCTCTGCTGTTATGGATGGACTAGCACAACCTGAGCATCACACTTAAAGAGGGAACACAAGTGACAGTTTCTACCATGACCAAGACAGTAATCAACATGTCCCCACCTCAGAGCTCGTGACCTATTTACAATGGCTTCACCTCCAGAAGTCAAACATTTTTTGTCCCTGGGTTTGTTTTTAAAATAGAAAAACTTTGGGTAGTATTCAACTAAATTTTACTCTGAGTAGAGCCATTGAAATGAATGAACATGACTGTTAGATCCATTGATTTCAGTGGGCCTACTCTGAGTAAAACCTAGTTGAATACCACTCAAACTCTAGTAAAAAGTGTTGGATGAAATTTAATGGGTTCAGTTCAAATAGATTTTGTGTTTAGACCTTTAATAATGCAGTCACATAATTTCAAACCATGACATTTTAAAATGAAATGTGTTGTTTTATGTTTATATTCTTCAAAGAATCTGATTTAATAAAAGCTTTTGCTCCCATGTAGCAAGTGTGTAATGATTGCAGTCCTAATATTTTCATCTTAGTTCTGAAATGTGGTTACTTGGGTTCCCTTTCAGATAAGAAAAACTTAACATACTGGCTCTTTACACAAAGAGTTTTTTTTCATGTGCATCTTTAACCAGTGACTCAGCTGACACTTCACAGTAAGCCAAGGGTTGCTAGTGTGGCACCCATGGGCAAACATGTGCTAGCAGAGGCTTTCCCCCACTTTTCCTGGTGTTTCCTTTTTGAATGTCAAGTGGAGAGACAGCTGGGAGTGGGAATAAGAGAATGAGAATAGAAGGAGGACAAAGTGTGACAAAACAAGTCATAGTTCCTTTGGTCAACTGCAGGCCATTGAACCTGGCCATTGTGTACATTGGACAGAACAACATGGATAATAAACAAATGCTAAACTTGTAAAGTAACTATTTTCACTCTGGAAATTAGCGCTAGCATTGGTGGCAACAGCTAGATAAGTCAAACGTCTTTAGAACATTTAGATGCAGCACAGAAGATGAATAATGAAATGTTGCATTACTGTATATTCAGCTAAGAAAAAATAAGAACAGAAACCCCTTGAGAGGCAATTGGTATTTAATCAAATAGAAGTCCTAACCAGTGTTTTAATGCTGGTTGGATTTTTTTTTTAAGCAGAGGGAAACTTGATGAAATAATTTCATCATCAGTAGCTTAGTATAGAGCCTAATTAGACATTAGTAGAATGTTACTTGGCATGGTTAAATATTTCAGAGGTCTAAACTTACTCATGGAAAACATCAAGGCTTTATTTCAGGCCCCTGCAGTATAATGTGGGTGATCCACTAGCAGATTGCAGCACCTCTTCAACAGTTGTTGGATAAACTGGGACAAAGCTCACCTGCATTGTGCATGATCCCATTCCATGAGCGCTGAGCAATAACTGCTCTTTCTTTCCATTTTTTGTTGGCCATCTCATATGGAAGGGACGTAAGCCAAGTAGCCCAGTTTAGTTCAGAAAGCATAAGATTACATGGGTATAGAGCAGGGGTGTCCAACAGGTCGATCGCTATCTACCTGTCAATCATGGGGTGTACCTGGTCAACCGCAGGACCCTAATGCCCCCCCCCAGCAAGCAAACTCACTCACTCAACAACAACTTTGGCTTATCCTCCCCCTAAAAAAGCTCCACAACTCTGGTCAATCCAGTGGGTAGATTTGTTTATATCCAGTTTGTTTATAGTAGGAGTAGATCACAGTCTCTTGGAAGTTGGACACCCCTGGTATAGAGATATAAACGGAGGACAAGCATGAGGGCTCCTGTCTAGTCTTTGTGGCTGGTTTTTTTTTCTTTTTTTCTTTTTGTTTCATAGTTGAAGAGTTTGGGTTCATCGCTGTGGAAAGGTTGTAATTTTAGTCACTACGACACTTGGAAAGTGTTGCATTACTCAATCCTTTCTTTTTGACACATCATTGACTATTCAGGTGTTACTAAGAATCTGAACACATGATGGATGCATAACAGAGTGCAACACAGGGTTGGCCCTTCTGAGCTGCCCTCATTGAATTGCTGATATTCTTCCACAAACATAGTCAAAGCAGTTGTAACTGGCTCATGGTGTTTACCTGTTCACAACATCACTGCTTATCTTGTTAGATGGTGATGCATTGCAAACAGTAATATTTGGGTTAAAGATCTGTTCTTTGCTGGTGGAAAAAAACCCAAAAAGTTTCAGAAGAGGCAGCCAAGCAACTAGTGATCCATTTAACCCCTCTTGTCTTCCAGCTTCTGTTAATTAGTAGCTGAACTCCAGCTTTTTATCATTCTTTTTCATAGTAGTATAGCTGCTAGGAGCTCTGCAAGCTGTTGAAAAGCAGTCGGAGATTAATTCAAACTCTACTGTCTTTAATTTTGACTGACGTTACTGAAATAAAAGTTCTCTTTTTACCATATAATTCATTATCCCGACCATCAAAAGCTAATTGTAAATTCCGTCATATCATTTTGTTATTTCTTTTAAAACAATATTTCTGAATTTTATTTCAGTCCCTTGATGCCCATTACATGAATTTTGTAATTTTGTGGTGCTGCTTACAGCATATCAGAAGGTTCAAAGTATACAGAACACATTTCAAGGAACTGTAATACAGGTTTACCGCAAAAGAAATTGACTAAGAATTTGACACAGGCATGGGCTTATGAGAACTAAATTAACCAGAAGCTGAAATTCTTTACTATTTCTACCTTTACTGGCTGCAGTCTTAAATATTCTTACCAAAAAGTACCTCGTGGGATCCAGATTCTAAGTGAACCTGTTCAAAATCAAGGTGAATGACAGGCAGAGCAATCCTAAGAATTCTTTCTCAGAAATAAGTCTTTTTGAGTAAATAGGACTTACTCCTTAGAAAGTATGCATAGGCTTCTAGAATTGGATACTTGAAAACTAGACATTAACTTACGTAAGTGCAAACTGAATTTTGTGCCTTGTGAGCAGAACCTGTGTTCCAGGAAGGGAGAAAATGTGATTAAGTAATCAGAGTTTCTATAGTCGTATCACAGGAACAAAATTACCGGTAACCTACCGGTACTTGGGCATCTGGAAATTCCCATGCTCTAACCAGTTTGATCTCACTATCCAAATACCATTGATTCAACAGCTTTTTTCATCAGCATTACAAAACAAGCATTTAATATTATCCCTTGGACATTGTGGCTGGGGTTGGAAGGATTCTGGCTGAAAAAAATTAATACTTGCATGATTGACTTTGTGTATCTTAACCCTGTTTCTTCTTTTCATGTGGAGGGGCTAAGGCAATGGTCTGAGTTTACACAACGAAGAATTAATAAGCCATTTATTGCAGTCTGTACAATGTAACATAGTCGACACTAGAAAGATCTTTTTGGTGTAACAGTAGATAACCGATAAGTAGCCCTTTTTGAGAGACTAACAAATAAGCTCTGGTTGACATGTGGACAGATCAAGAAGGGTGGCTTCACCCCAGTGGTTTGATTTTTATTTAAACAAGATACTCACTTCCATTCTCATGTTCAATAATATATCAGTACCCAATTTTGCCTTATTTGTAACCTAAAAAGAAAATGATTATTATCCATATTCAGTTTTTAGCACAACCACAAAGATATTTGATTGGACAGTTGGCTATGTGATATTGAATGTTAACTGTTACTTTTATCTTGTTTAAATTAGTTTATAAACCAGGAACCTACAGGTGAAATTCGAAAAATTAGAATATCGTGGAAAGGTTCGTTTCTTTCAGTAATTCAACTAAAAGGTGAAACTAATATATGAGATACTCATGACATGCAGAGTGAGATATGTCAAGCCTTTATTTGTTACAATTATGATGATTATGACGTACAGCTGATGAGAACCCCTAATTAACAGTTTCAGCTTGAGGGTTTTCACCAGCTGTACGCCATAATCATCACAATTATAACAAATAAAGGATTGACATATCTCACTTTGCATGTCATGAGTCTATCTCGTATATTAAACTCCAGTAGCTAATGAAAACAATTGCTTACATAAATGGACTTCTCCACAATATTCTAATTTTTCGAGTTTCACCTGTATATATTGGCCACTAACCACAAACCAAATGTCTGAGATATTTTTGCAAACGTGATAGCTATTTTTGTTATCCATGAATGATGACACAAGATGGTTTTGGTCTATTTATTTGGTTTATTTATTTATAACTGTGGTCCTTTATATAAAACCCGATAAAAAATTATTATTTTTTTAAAAAAACAATACAGCCAGTAGCCAGTGAAAGAAGAAAAGTTAGAAGTATCTCTTTCTTACACTGTAATCCTTCCCAGGATTAAAGCTGCATAAAACAAGTGAAGCAGTTTGAGGATTGAGCTGCTAACTTGAATTTATTGTTGTCTGACACTTGGAAAATACTCTGCAGAATATTGAAGCATTAAGTTGGCCTTCCCCAATTTGTGGCCTTTAAAATGAGACATAGCTCTCATCAGCCGCGGTCCTCACTGTTTAAAATTCACGAACATCAACCCCAAATCTTGATTTGCTTGTTGCCCCCCTCCCCAATCCTTTTACTTCCACAGAACTTTGCATATAATTAAATTGATGATAACTTTACTGTTTAAGTGCCGGGTTAACAGAGGCTAGCCATAATTCCACTTTTATAATAGAAGGGAAACTTTTTTCAATAATATGAAAGCTGCTGTATTTACTTATTTATTTGTAAGATTCCTTGCCCTTTGCCATAAATTCCCGGGGCGGGTTGCAACAATATACAATTACAAAAAACAAGTATAGCAATTATAATTGTTAAATGCCGGTAAGTAAAACACATAATATAGGTAGCAACCATTTTGCACAGGGGTTCCATTCCTGCCCCGCCCCCCAACGTCAGTGGATCGTACTTAAGCTTACTGTGTTCCATCCCTTGTTCTGCCCTCTTTGGGTCTCAAAGGACCCAAGTGTTGGTGGTTGTGTGTCAATTGGACGTGCGCAAAATGGTCGCTGCCTTTACAGTTACAATAACCTGAATGGTACATATTCAACAAAATGCATCCACACACTTAACACCTTTTCTGCGGTGGCTCCCAAGCTTGTGAAATGCTCTCCCCAGGCACCTTCATTACATATCTTTAGGTGCCAGGCAAAAACATACTTCTTCTTTCAGGCCTTTGGCTAATTAGCCAATCTATGGCCTTTTAAACTGTTAGAGGGGGTATTGTTTTTGTTTGTTGCTATGTTATCTTTTTTTTGCCTTTTTTAAGATTGTAAACTTCTCTGTGATCCTTGGATGAAGGGCAGTATAGACATTTAATAATTCATCATCATCTTATCTAGTTTCTCCTTCCCACCTAGACTGTCTTAGGAAGTGGAGGCAGCTGAAAGTTAGGTGGAGAAAGCAGACCATGTGTTGAAAGTTGAGGATCTGAAGGTGAATATCTAGAAGCCTTGAAAGCAAGTGACGCTTTAGGAATCACATACATTTTTGTGCTTCAATCCCAGAAACAATGCGCTGTGCCTTGTAATTTAAAACGATTTCATAGATTAACTAAGACTGCAACCCCAATCCCATTTACCTGGCCTATTGAGTTCAGTAAGATGTATTTCTTAGTGGACACGTTTAGGATTGTACTGTTAAGTTTCTAGAGATGGGCAGCCTGATCCTATGCATGTTTACTCAAGATGTACCGGTAAGCTCCACCAAATTCAGTATGACTTGCTTCCACATAAGTGCATAGTCACACATCATTATGCAGAAGTTCCATTTAATGCTGTGGGCTTCATGACACACTTTGTATTTATAAAATTTAGCTCAAAAAAACAAAATAAACTACACATATGTAAATTATTGTGTAAAAAATTGTTTAGAAGATTTGTTCTTTTTCATGGCAGTTTAGCAGATGACATTTGCAAAAGCCTCTGAATTACACAATCTCTGCAGCTCCAAATATGGATAGCAGTTACTAATATTGGCCTACCTGAATACATAATATTGTCCTACCTATATAGTTTGCTGTTACTTGAAATCAGTTTTCACGAGTGTGTGGATATCTAAAATCTTACACTTCCTACCCAATTGTGTTGGTGCTGGTACATGAAACTCATGCTGTGTTGCTGACGGTGTCCCTTCTTTCTGAAGTCTGGAGAGGACTTTTAAATATCATTTCAGTGTACCCAGCTCCTAATATGTGCTAACAATGCACTCTGATGTCATGGCATACAGGAGAAAGTGCCAGTGCAGTTTTATGTAGCAGCTTCACCCCTATATGCCTTACAATTTTTCTGTTAGGAAGAGTCAATACCAAATCATCTGAAATTGTAATAAATTCAGGTTTGCTAGCCTGATGCCATAGCTCATTAATGCCATCCTGTCTGTATTTTATATAGTAGTTTGATAGTCATTGAACTAGAATGAAGTTTTTTATTTGCTTAATTTGAGTATCTTCCATATTGCCTTCAACCATCTGGAAGTACTTGGTAAGTTTCCTTTTGCTATATACAATATTATTAACTGCGTATCTGATTGGCTGTTGATTCATAGTCAAAAGGCCAACTGTGTGCCATCTGAAGCAGTGAGGATGTGTTTGCACATAATACTTAAGCCATGGATTAAAATGCGGCACGTAAAAAACCTAATTCAATCAGTAAGAATGCTGTGCGAAACTTTCTTCTAGGCCCGCACTGAATGAAGTGGATGAGGAAGACTAGCAGATCATATGACCCATCATCTTCTAGCCACAGGGCCAGCCAACCACCACCATTGCTATTAACAAACCAGCTGGCTGTCCGCTAACATAATTAACTGGTCTGCCCATCTACTGCTGCCACTTCCCCCATCTCACTCACCTGCTTGCACCAGCTGCAGTGGCACTAGAACACCCGGCTTCACTCTGACGAAGAGTTCCTTAGAGTGAGGCCTTGTGGAAGCAGTCACCCAGAGAATGCTTGCACAGTTGTTGCTTCAGAATACATGTCAACATTTTCTTAAAACTTCAGTGTTTTGAAGAAGTTTATAATTGTATATTTAAGCTGTGTATTGAAGTGCTGCAAAGTGAGGGCCACACTGGCACTCTCTGGACGACCTCTTCCACAATGCCTTGCTCTCCCTTTCCTCAGAGAAGTCAGGAGAATTCTCGGGTTTGGTGAGCAAGGAAAGGAATATACAAGGCAGCACAGCAGGATTAGGAAGCTGGGCCCAGTCTTAGGTGTGCAATGTCTCGCCCCCCACTCTGGTTTCTGCTAATGTTAGTAGAAATCTGCTTCTCTGCATTTTCCACCCATCTGTTCTAATCCCACTCTCTGGAGCAACAGGGAACACTTATACATGAGAACCTTTCAGATATTTGAAGACCACAGTCATGTACTCCTTTAATCTTCTTGAGACTAAACGTACATAACTCATATCACTTAGTTACCAGACCCCTCACCATGCTGATCTTCCTTCTTTGGAAGCACTGTAGCTAATAAGTGTCATTCGTTTAATGTAGTGCCCCCAACTGGGCACAATACTCCAGGTGCAACTACCGTAAGTCACATAGGACAGGATTCAGCCAACGAGTCCCATCAATGGAAGCCCAGTGCAAGGGCTTCCAGTTGTTCAACAGGGCTTCTCCTTTCCTCCTCCTCCTCCTCCTCCTCCTCCTCCCCAGCACCCCTGGAATTGGCTTGGGGGGATCATGAGAACCACAGTTGGGCTAAAGTCATGGTTTAACTTTGCATGCAAACACAACCCTTAAAGAACCCTGCAGTCTGCTTTATCTAAACAAGTGAGTAAAATTTGCTTAGCTAGCCAAGATTCCTTCTTCTTAGTGTGCAACAAAAGCAGCCGTAAGATTGATGCCTACCTTATTTTTTTTGCACGTCTCCTGTGGAGACTCAAATGGATTAATCACTTTAACAGTCTATAGATTTATTTACACTTAAATAGCTCAGTCCTGGCAATTATTCTGGTCATAATTATTTTGTTTTTAGAGGTGGTTTTGTCCTGGAGTTCAGTTAATTTATTTTTCACTATTTATTACAGCATTTTTATACTATCAACAACAATTACTCTCCTCACACTATGTAACCCCCCCCCCCAAATATAAAATATAAAAATACAACGTGAAGATAAAATGAAAAATTTAAGATTATGCCTTTATGGGAAAATTCAAATGGATATTTTAACGCTGGGCTTGTAAACAGCCACTTGCCTGATAATCTGTGGTGAATAAGAATTGCCACCAGAATGGCTGCATTAAGACTTTAGGTTGTTTATAGTGCAGCATGAATGTCCCGCTCCCTATACACCCCCCAAAGCTTATCCCAGGTGTTGAGGAATCCCCAGGAAATGGTTGGAACTGGAGGAGGAAAAAATTGGTATGAAGCATTTATAATTTCCTATCTAACTGCTCTTGATGGATCTAGTCTTGCTTCTTAGATTTCTCCCATGGTTCAGCAGTAGTGAGGACTTAAATGGTGGGGACCCTAACTTCTTTTACTTGCCTGCTCCTTCTCTGATTTTTGTGTGTGTATAGGAAGCATGCAGGAGAAGGAATGAGAGCAGTATAGATCACCGTCTACCTGTCAAGACACCTGTAGGCATACCAGATGAAGGTGGCTACAGAACAACACGCACAGTACGGTTGTGTGCCAGGGTGCAGGTTGGATCCAGACAGCCGCTGGCAGGGGGCGGGTTTCTCAGCTTTTGCCAACTCCTTCCAGTAGTAGCCCCCCATGTTGTTCCTTAGGGTTTACAAGCCCTCTGGATTGGCTTTTCAGAGGGAACAAGGAGGAGGTGGGAAAGCGTCTAGTTTCTTAGGATCCATCTTGATATCAAGCTACGTTTAAGGTAAGCTTACGTTCCTGCCACTGTTCCTCATTCACAGTTTAGTATTAAATACTGGGCAAAGTTACTGCCCCAAGATAAAAGCATATTTGCTTTTATCATCCTAAAAATAATTTTGCTCTCTTTTAAATAGCTATGGAGCTTGCCTTTATCTTCAGAATGCTTTAATTAAAAATTGGGCATAAAATGATTAGCTGGTAGTTAATTCCACAGACTATTTTGACTCTTTAATTATGAGGAAAGGCTGTGTTCTCTTGCATTTTGGTGGATGAGTGGGTGTTTTACGGGGGCAGGGCCTCTTCATCCATTGCACACAGGCTCTGGATCTCCCTCATCTCTGATACATCTGGCCTCTTCGCTCCTGGCTTCTATCTCCACACTAATAGCCCAATCCTATACATTGCCACTCAGAAGTACAGTATATTCTGGCGTATAAGACTACTTTTTAACCCAGGAAAATCTTCTCAAAAGTCGGGGGTCGTCTTATACGCCGGGTGGAAAATCTGTGGTTGAGTATATCTCAAACTCTATATTTTAACTGGAAAAGTTGGGGGTCGTCTTATACGCCCAGTCATCTTATACACCGCAATATACGGTAAGCTCCACTGACTGATTTCAGTGGAACTTAGTCCCAGATAAGTGAGTATAATATTGCAGCCAAAGGCTGTTTTGAAGGCTTTGGGAATAGTTTGCTTTCAGTTTGCTGCATTTGTTTCTGCGCTTGTTTTACTCTCAGCTATTTGGGTATATCTATCCTACCTACATGAGCTTTATATAAATATATCATTGAGATTGTGGCCACTTCTTTAAATGTTCTGTTTAGCAGAAAAGCATGTTGTAAATATTTTTAAATGAAAGTAATGCAAGTGGCATAATTCCAAGGGGCATTCGGGAATTCTTTGTGCGATATCCAACTGAATTAATGCCCTGACTACCATTGCCATGAGTATTTTTTAAAAAGAAATTCTAATTGCTACTCTTGCACATTCCCGTAGGCCTGTAGGGTAAAGATTGCTGCTTAACCAGTACTGTACGGTGCAACTGGTATTACAACTTCCAAACAAGGAACTTTGCTGCTGTTATTTATGTGTCCTACGCTGTAAAGGGCCACAAATGTCTAAAGGCACCTCTTGTTTGCTGGTGCTGCTCTTCCTGAGCTACGTGCATGTGGAAGGGTTTTGGTATTATTTAGCAAACAGCAAACCTTCCTCCGCTGAGAGATAGTCTGGTACAGATGGATGTGTCCCATCCTGACCCCCCTACCCCCCACACTCATTTTTATCCTTGCACCAGCCTTGGTAGTTGGTTATGCTGAGAATGAGTGGCAGGCCAAGGTGAGCTTCATGACTGAGGGGGGATTTGAACCTGTGTCTTTCTGGTTCAAGCCTGGCACTGCCACACTGGCTCTAGTTGTAGAATCTTATAAGGGCACTGTTGCAGCTACAGAAGACAACCAACCCTTGGGTCTCTGCAGTTGAATGATAAAATTTAGGAGCAAATTAAAAATTAAATTCCCAGTCTACTGCATTATAATTCAATGCAAGCTTTTATATGAAAGGGAATTTTGAAATATTTTTCAGGGAGGGGAATGTTAAACAGACAATCCTTCATATAAATTTTAAGGTGCCAATATATGAACGGTCTCTGTCACATAATTAGCATGCTTAAATCAACTGTATACATCAAGTCTTACTTTACAGACTCCTTCAGCCTTTCCTGACCCATAATTTCCAGTTCGCGCAATATGTTGGCTGGTGCTGGTGGAAGTTGTAGCCCAAAACATCTGAGGGGGCAATAAGTTGGGGAAATTGTGCTACTTTTTTTCCTAGGACGATCAAAAGCAATATTTTTGGATCCTCCATACATGAAAATGAAAGTTCACAAAAGCCTCTCCTTGTTCAAACACTCCATTTGGAAATGGGAGGAAAAAACTGAACCAGTGAGCTAGAGCTATATGAAGGTAAACTCAGGCTAGTTTTCTAACCACTTACACTCTTGGTGTGAGCTGTTTTCACAGTTGCCTCCTTTAGAGTAAGATCAAACATTGGTAAGATGGGGTTCAGGGGACTTTCATTAGCATCCTAGTTATTTAGCAACATTTTACTTAATTTGTTCTTAAATTACAAGTTCATGTTGCAACAGTGACTTAGAATTAGAATGGTCATGGCAAGATATTTTATCTGATCATATCGAAGAATGTCAAAAGAAGCATTGTTATCATCCTCCGAGATCTGCTGAGTGCTCTTCTGTTGAGATTTGGACAGTTGAGATTTGGCCATGCCCATTCACTGCCTGTGGATCATTCTCCCCAAGGGAGCTTGTTCTCCTGCCCCCCCCCCAAGTCTCCTTGGTGCCAGAGAGAAGCCTTTCTTTTCTCAGAAGTCTTTTAATTGTTTTCAGCATTTAAAAAATCTTGGCATCTTTTTCAGCCAGCTTTTTATTATTGCTTATTGGAGTTATATAATCTAAGAGCGATATGTGTGTGCTTGTGGTGGGATTGTGTTGCTAGCTGTAGTTTGATCATGATGTTCTATACTGTTAATTTGTTTTAAACTGTACTGTACATTGCCTAGAGGCATACGTAATACTTGTAATAATAATATTTATTCCACAAACTGCAATGTAGCATGTGGGCAGTGCTTTGTAAGTCAAAACTTATAATGAAAACTACAAGTACTGGTAGTACCATGGAAATAACTTTCTCTGTTTGTTTTATACTCCATATTCAGTTCCAGTT
Organism: Lacerta agilis; assembly: GCF_009819535.1. Taxonomy (NCBI): domain Eukaryota; kingdom Metazoa; phylum Chordata; class Lepidosauria; order Squamata; family Lacertidae; genus Lacerta; species Lacerta agilis. The sequence continues at coordinate 3,016,478 of NC_046314.1, read as the reverse complement.
TGGTGGATAATATGGTATGCCTTACCAGTAATACAAATGACTAATCCAGTACATTAAGAACTATTTTGTTAGGTTATATCCTAGTCAGATATAAGAGCATGTGTCTGAGAGAGAGAGGTACCCTTGAGGTTTAGCTGGCCTCTATCAGGGCCAAACCTTTAATGTGTGTGCCCCTGCCCTGTGGAACTCCTAGCTTATATATAATTTTTAATTAATTAATTAATTAATTTCCATACCTCCATACATCCGTGAATCACAGGGCAGTTTACAATATAAAAACACAAAAATGCGTAACATAATGGCAAACAAAAACAATTCCTCCCCCTAGCATTTATTTTATTTATTTATAGTAGTTTGGCAGGAGCATTCCTTGCACATTTTTAGACACCTTCTAAAAACTTTTATTCAGACAGGCCTTTCAGATCTGAGATTCTTTGTCAGTCAGTTCTCAATGATACGTTTCACATTTTTATTTTAATGCTGTGTTTTTAGTCTGTATATCGCCCTGTGATGTTTATATGAAAATGTGGTTTATAACTATTTAAATAAATTGCAAGGGGTTGGACTAGATGACCCTTGGGTCCCTCCCAACTCTCTGATTCTATGAAATAAATTCTTGTTGTTTGTTCAGTTTTATACCTTTCATTCATACTGGTTGTTGTAAGCAGCTTGTGCATTACTGTATTCCCTGTTCAGGATGAGATTTTGATTTACTGAGCTTTGCATTCTTCCAAATACCTAGTCACACAGTAATTGCATTCATCTGGAACAATATCTTGCTATATACCATTACGTGTTTTTCAGATGTTAATGGCTCTTTCTTTTTTTCTAGATATGAGACATGAGTGTTGGACGCAGAAGATTAAAGTGGCTGGGAATTCTAATGATGGTCAACTTCTTTATATATGTGATTGTGGAGGTGTCAAAGAGCAGTGGCCAAGCAAAGAATTCAAAAAGACACGTTATAATACCGCAGGCCAAATTCTGGAGAAAATTTGTTCCTCACAAGGCATATTGGAATAAACAGCAGCAGAAGCTGGAACGCTTATCCAATCCCATTTTTGCATTGCTTACAAATATGACAGTGGAAGAAAGCTTTTTATCTTCTAATGGCAGCTTTTCAAATGCCTGTGATCCTGACCCATTTGTAGCGTCACAAATTAAAGGCTTTAAAGACTTGCCAGATAGATTTAAAGACTTCTTGCATTACTTGAGATGTAGAAACTATTCATTATTAGTGGACCAACCCCACAAGTGCAAACACAAACCTTTTCTGCTTCTGGCTATCAAATCACTTATTCCCCATTTTGACAGAAGACAAGCAATCCGACAGTCTTGGGGGAAAGAAATTAAATCGGGAGATGCAACTATTGTGAGGGTCTTCCTGTTAGGCCAGAACTCTCCGGAGGATAACTTTCCTGATCTCTCAGATATGTTGAAATTTGAGAGTGAAACCCACCAAGATATTCTTTTATGGGACTACAAAGATACTTTCTTCAATTTGACCCTGAAAGAGGTACTGTTTCTGAAATGGGTGAGCAATACCTGCCCAGGTGCCCAGTTTATTTTTAAGGGAGATGATGATGTTTTTGTGAACACGCATCAGATCCTGGATTACTTGAAGAGTTTAACCAAGGATAAAGCCAAAGACTTGTTCATAGGTGATGTGATCAAAGATGCTGGACCTCATCGTGACAAGACACTGAAGTACTATATCCCGGAAAGTATTTATGAAGGCTCTTACCCTCCATATGCAGGAGGTGGTGGGTTTCTCTATTCTGGTGATCTTGCATTAAGATTAGCCAATGCATCTGACCAAGTCCTACTCTATCCCATTGATGATGTCTATACTGGAATGTGCCTTCAGAAACTTGGGCTTGCTCCCGAAAAACATAAAGGCTTCAAGACTTTTGGCATTGAAGAGAAACACAGGGATAATATTTGTTCCTACACAAATCTAATGTTGGTCCACAGCAGGCAACCCCAAGAAATTATTAAGATTTGGACGAACTTGCAAGATCCAGATTTAAGTTGTTGAGTATATATATGTCCAAAAGTTCTCTCCAAATTTGGGTTTAATTTATTGGCTAAATGGTTAGTACTTTGAATAGTTTGTTTTGCAAAGCAAAACTCGCTATAAATGGTTTGTCCAGAACTTCTAAAAGAACAATTACATCAGTAACAATGCACATCATGAGGATATGGCACGTAGATGCAGTCCTTTTATCTTTCCACTGTCATGTGTTCAATACTTTCACCCAATAAAAAACTGAAAAAGCATACCCTTCAGAAGTTGTGATTAAACTATTAATTTAATGACCATTTAGCTCAAATATTAGAAGACCTTTCCTGTTTTCTAATTATAATAATTATTTAATTGTGGTGATAGAAGCTACACACTGATTTGTTTTCCTGAGATAAGATATCTCAGAGACTGTTTTGGAACTCAAATTCAGGAAAGTAACTTCAAAATAAATAAACATGGGTAGAGTGTTCAGCTCCCATACTCTGAGTACTCCTCTTGGAATTAAGTTACAAGTAATTTAAGTTTATGGATCTAAATGGACCTACTCCTGAGTAAAATGCAACCCATGCCACCAAAAAGTTGGTTTTTATGGCTTTCCTTTTCCACTGTCTCGTTATATCATCCCACTGAACAGTATTCAGTTAAATGTGATGGAGATCCGTGTAATCTGTATGTAACTGTTTAAAATATCAGATGATACATATCTATGGCTGAGAAGCTGTATAGTTTAAAGTGTATTTTGGGAGGTTAAGTGTTGCTTTGCATCAGACATCAGGCTTAGCTAATGCTCAAGCATTTTACACTTTTCTTAAACTGGCATCAGACCTACACAGTCTCTTTATTTCCACAGTAGGCTTAACATTGCTCTGTTGTCTTTTATGTTGTTAAAAAAAATCAGGCAACTTCACTGATAAAATTAACTGATATGTGAATTGTTAATTGGCTTACAAAAACTGGGCCTTTCTTACAGTCTAGGGTTAGAACCTTATGAAAATGCGCAATTTCTGAGATTCCAAATCACTCAACCCCTGCAATTATTAAGGGTATCTCAAAGGCACAGGTCCTGAAACACTCTATCTGCCATATCTTCATCTGTGTTGTATCAGACAATTATTCAAAACAATGACTGCTTTCTTTATATACGTAGAAGTGCCTGTATTTATTGTTCAGATGGAAGACCAAAACATTTTCTTAAATATATTTAAGAAATATTTGTATAGTGTTGTCAGTCATATTTAAATAGAGTACACTATTTTAAATGTGTTGAAATATAAAGAGTTAAATAAAGTTAATTGTTTTCGAATTTCAAAAAGTATATGTGTGTACATCCCAATTTGTAGAGACAAGTTTAGATAATTCACACTATAATGATCACCGTCAGTATGTCAACTTTAATTTACTCAAGAGCTCTTATGGCCTAGGTCCGTGGCTTGTTGCCCCATAAGATGGGTCCATGTTCTTGTCCATCACACTGGTGCAATTTCTACCACTGCACTGCTTGCTAGGAGCAAATTATAACCAGTCAACAAGGAGTGACATTTTGTACTGGAAAAGCCCCTCTGTTTCTGTGGGTGCAGCAAAGATGTCCAAGTTCATTTCCTTTTCCATGGTGTAGGGGAGGCTTAGTGGTATTAGGCGGTAACATTTCAGTGGCAGAGAGACTGAGAAAGATCTACAGGCAGCAGCCTTGGTAGTAAAGGGGCTTACAGGGGCATATATAATGCTCGTCTTGACGATAATCCAAAACTTAGAGCAGTGGCATTCTTCCACATTGTTTTGAGATAGAAACCCCTCTGAGGAGACTGGGGCCTATCTTTTTGATGTTTAGATTTGAAGGGAAATCTGTTCATTCTTAAAAACATTCTATCCTGATAGAGTTGTATGCTTACGTTAAGAAAGAATATTGCTGAGGGAGGAATTCATCATGGCAGTCATTAGCACAAGCTTTTCAGCTTGCAAGAGGAAACCCTCTTCTACCCCCGCATGCATTTCTGGAGGTTGTTCTTATACCCCACAGCCAATTTGGGGTGGGGGGTGGAGGAGAGGAAGGGGGAAGCCCCATTGCAGTAGCAGCAATCATTAGTTGAAACCTTCCTATATTCCCCTACCCTAAGGCCACTGTTCTGTGCCCCCTTACATGGAACAAGCACTATTGAACTCAAAGGGGCTTACTCCTGAGTAGACATGTAGAGGACTAGACTATAAGGCCCGTATCCTGTGAACACTTGCCTGTGGATAAGCCCCAAATAATACATTGCAACACACTTCTGAGAAAACACACACTAAGCCTGTTCATCTTAGTCCTTGCCGCTCACCTCGTTTTTCCCCATTTTTCTGTATTCTGTTTTGTTGCTTCACGCTTACTGCACCACAAAGTTCATATTGTCTGCAATCTCTATGTTTTATCAAGAGATAAAAATGAGTTTTTAAATTCTATTTTTGTAAATAAATAAAATGTCTTTGAATTTGAAAGTGCGTTGCTGTAAGATTTGATTAGAAACTTGTTTGTAGTATTTTAATACTTTGACTTTACAGCAGATTGGTTCTATCTGGTATGTTCTGTGTATGCAAAAGCAGGAACATATTCCACTTTATGTTGGTGGCAGCACTTTGACTCCACTGAAATAGGTGGGTCAAGTTACTTTTGACTTCAGTCTCATTGATTTCAGTGGAAACTAAGTGCACCTGACTTTGTTGAGATCCAAACCGTAAATTTGTTCATTTCTAAGGTGCTGAAATCACTGGACACTATCCAAAAATAAAACTGAAAACTGCACCTGGCCATTGAGTAAACTCCATGTATGCTGCTCTGAGCTTCTTAGAGAAGAAAGATACAATACAAATGTGATTAAAATAAATGGTAAAGCAGTTACACAACAGTAAGTTCCCAATAACTTAATGAATGTAATGAAATTCAGACAATTTAGGCTGTTGCCTAAGGCAGTAATTCCTAATAGGGAACAGGTGCTGTAAATATAGGAACAGTCCAAGCTGTGTTGTACCTCTTAAAAGCAAGTTAATGAGAAACACACAACAGTCCCATTTCAAAATTACATGTGCAGCAGCCCAAGTTCATGTTTTTTCAGAAGTCTTCCTACTTCAGTGGCACATACTCCCTTTCCCTTCATCATGGGGTTCCAGACCTGTTCACGAGGGCAGAACGAGTAGTTTAGAAGCATTATTACAGCTGAAATCTATGATGAATGCAGCACAAACACACTTAAGAATCTGAAAGCATATGCTGCCAACTTGTACCCATTAAAGTGGTACACTAGAGCTGTAGCTATAGTGGTCTATTGCAGCAAAAGCAAAAGAGTCTTGTGGCATCTTAGAATGTTTGGCATTAGATTTCCCTGGAAAAAAGGAACACCACTTCCAGATGCACTATAATCCCTGTACAATACTTGGAGAAGGCAGAACAAATGTTACAAAAATCGATTTAACCCACAGCTCCAAAGTTCTTAAACGTTCTTAAAATTTAACCAACTATTTTAACTGCTTGGAATAGATAAGCTGAACTGAAAATGATACTGAGAAGTTAAGAAAATGACAGAAGAAAAATGATGAGTATCTGAAATAGCATCACAGACACAGCAAAAAATAAATAAAATCCACAGATTTTAAATTTAGAGAGAGTAGGTGGCAAAACTGTGATACAGGAGCTTGTCTGGATTAGAAAAGCATATAGCTCAGAGTTCAGTCATATAATCTTCATACCTCCAGCACAAGAGCACCTCTGCTTTCTAAAAACGGATGGATGGTGTAGCAGGGAGGTCTGAGCTAGACTTGGTCCTAGAGCTGTAGTCTCAGTCATCTGCTGCTGCCACCATCTCCTTTTGCGTCTTCCTTGGCAACATGCAGCACATAACTCTCTGTCACCTTTATTGTGAATTATCCATGGTTGTCGTAGCTCCAAGTCAGGGACCCCTGTTCCTGCGGTGGTTGCTTGAGTATATGCTGAGTAGGGTGGCAGGGAGTCTTAATGCTATGGCCATTACTAAAACCTGACTTGGAATGTACCAAAATCCTATTACCTTAATTTGGTTTGACTGAGTATGCACCTTGTTAATATCCTTCAATAATTTTAAAAGAAACATTTGCACCATTGAGAGTAGACCTTTGCTGTTAAGATAATAAAAATATAAACCCTATAATAGATGGATTAAATAACAGTAGTCTTAATAAAGACATACCAACCTCCATAAACCATGGATCAAAGTAGTTTATTGGGCAGACTGAGCCTTGGGAACTCGTTATATCCTTTCTTGGCTTTGAGAAGATACTATGGGACTGGTTCTCACTGGTGTGGCAGGAGAGGATGGCAAGATCTGGCAAAATTCAAGGACAATCAAAGAAACATTTAAACATTTCAGATAATATAATATATATACCAGTATATATGCAGAATATGGATAGATATCTTTTCAAAATGAGAACAAGAGTACCAAGTGATATTTAGGACATATTGTGGACAGAGATTTTCAACTGACAAATACGATAGCTCAGAAAGAGAAAGGTTTCTTTTCGTTGATTAGGAGTTGATTTCTTTCTCTCAAATTAGACCTAAAATAAATGAGATTATCCAGCAGAAGCAAGTTCACACCTCTCAATGAGTTTGTACACATATTAAGGTTCAACTATAAGAGGCTTGTTTATAATTATATTTTGGGAATGATTCATGTTCTATGTAGTTGCATTATTTATACTTTCTGGATGTTCCATGATCCTATTATAAAGTAATTGTGTTCTGTATTATGAATCAAGCACTGCTAGGAGTTGTTTCTTTTTTGTTTTTCAATATATTCCTTACCAATAAAAAAATTGGGTGCGGTGCAAGTTTATTCTGAAAGTATGGCCCAGAGAATTTTCTTTTTATAACCGCTGTACTGTGGTTTGTTAAACCCGATCCTGGTTTGTAAGCAGTACTTGGTTTGGACATCATGGAAAGCCATGGATTAACAAACCACAGCATCTTCTGCAGCTGTATCTTTATATATCATTGTATGATTGTGCTATAACGCGATCAAATAGCATTGTAATTCTCTGACAACAATAGTTATGACTTTAGTTCTGTTTGTTGTTAATATCTGTAATTAGGTTTCTAAAATAAGTTAATCTTTCACTGTAGCCTTTTCTCTCCCAACATGTTTCATGAGCAGAATATGTTAAGCATTCTCCACTTTAGAACAGCAGTTTAATATGGAGATAATGTTAGATGAGGCTGTGTAAATAAATACTGGAGTGGAGAGTGAGAGACAGGGTGCGAGCTTTTCAGATTTGAGTGCCTTCAACTTGACCTGGCACAGCAGGACCGGATAAAATGCTTCTTTCTTCTTTCATCTTGTTTTGAGCAAGGCATGCCTGGGTTGCTTGGACAATATTCAAAAACATGCTGCTTGTCTGAAAAGGTTCCACAGGGATCAATTAGACAATGGTAATAGCTAGCAAAGCACTAGTTAGGTACGTGCATAAATGATAAACAAATCCATATTTTAAAGTAGTTCCTTCTCTTACGAATAACATTGGATGAAATAATTTAATGTTCACAAAGGCCCTTTTCAAAATGTGAGTGCACTTCCAGCTTTTCCACACACTTAACTGTGGAGTGTTTTGTTTTTTAGGGTATACATAGGCAGGCAATGTACTTCAGGTTCTAAAGTGAAACTCACATTATAATGCAAGGTTTAAATACTTTAGAAATTTAAACAAATACCAGAAAGATCTGTTTGAAATGCTCCTAGAATGGATGTTGAATGCTCCTACAATTATACACTCTCCTGTTTTTGGGGAGCAAGCATGCAGTTTATGAAATGCAGGAAGATCAGTCTCCTCTGCTGTGCATCAGGCTATATGTCTGTTCTTTCTTAGCATAAGCAAAAGTGAGCCTGTGAACTAGGAACACATGAGGAGGGCACAGGGTGCGAAGAATAGTGCCTGTTCTAACCTGGTGCTGATAATATTCTTTTAGGGTCATACTAGGTGTGAGGTTAACTACATATTTTAATGCAAATACAGGGAAGCCCAAGCAACTTTTTAAAATACTGTTTTTATTTATTTTCATGGTACAGAAAATTTTTGAGAAAACCAATTGTTACAACAGTAAACAACTAGTAACTTGTCCTGATAAAATTACAGACTTTTATCATGCCAGGTGTTGAAGTTTCATTTGATTATTCTTAAGAGATCACGCCACATTTTCCCATGAGTGCTGGGTGGATTCCTGCCACAGCCTGAACGATTTATGTATTCAATAAACATTTTCCATATGTTATACAAGGAATATGGATTGTGTTTGCCCTTTACCGCAAGCCTGAGCAACTTGGAGGGGAGGGGATTCATAGAATCATAGAATCTTAGAGTTGGAAGGGACCCAAGGGTCATCTAGTCCAACCCCCTGCAATGCAGGGATTGAATTGATGGTTTCCTCTCTGAGACATGGTTGCATTTTTAAAATGTGGTTTTTTTGTTGTTTTTCGCTGTTTGCATTTTGAAAGAAGCAAAGATGGTGGCTGTGAAGGCTTCCCATGAAATGCAAATAGCTGCTTCAGAAAGACAATTTGTTTTTAAGATTGCAGTGGGTGGAAGCTAAATGCTTTCCCCCTTTCCACTCCCAGGACCCTCTGGTTTCCCTGCAGTGGCCACTTGCATAACAACTGCAACAATAAATATCACATAGTCTTTGGTCCTTAGACCACTGGAATAATAGAATTTTCCTAAGAACCATGCCACCAGATGTTGCTGGACTGTAGCTCCTATCCAGCCTGCCTATTGCCCATTCCTGGTGAGGGGAAGCTAAGAACATCTGAACATCATCATGTGGGTTGCCACTGGCATGGAAAGTTCAGCAAGAAGCTAAGATTGAAGTAAAAACCTAGCACAATTAAAAGTCGTCATGTCTCTCTGTGTGCAGAATTCACTGGAACTAGAGGTTTATTGAATATATGTATCTCAGGATTTAAGAGGCAAAGGGGGGAAAAAAATTACGTCAAGGGTAACGCCGTTCTTTATCAAGCTCTGATTGGTCCCAAGTGATTAAATTACAGCTCGCTTACATGAGACCAAGGGAGCTATGTTATTTTTCAACACAGTTACTTTAATTTTCTTTGCTCATAGGAGAGGAGCGAGGCTGGTGGTATCCTTGGGAATGCTGAGCCCTGTTTCCATGGAAAAACAGGTTTATTGAAATGGAAACACAAAGAGTTCTTTGAAAGAGTGGTGGACAAAAGATTATCATGAATTATATTGTAATTTTGTGTGAACTGCCCTGAGATCTGCAGATAAAGGGCAGTATACAAATTTATGATGATGATGATGATGATCAAATGCCATGTCTCCTGTTAGGAGTCTTAAATTATGAATTGGGCGCCTTCCAGTTGTACTTGCATAAACATAACTTGTAGTCCATCATTTTCACAAAATAAATACAGGTGGAAAACAATCTTAGTTTTGCTTCCTGAGTAAGAAAGTAATAAGAAATTAAATACATACATTTTCTTTACAAGTGCTATTTTACTGTAGTAATATGGCAAAAGTGCACCTCCAGCATTCAAAAGTAATAAAGGGATATTCCTTCCCTAAAGTGGTGTGGTCATTCAAGAGAGTTGCATCATTCCGAATTAATCTCATAATATATAAATGCTTTGAGTCTCTGTAACACGTCACACAACCACTTTTTGTGCTGCAGTCATGATGGCAATAAATGCACTACTGTGGCTTGAGACATGAAGGATGTTTGCAACATGAAACAAAACACCACCCTGTAATAATGGAGGAGGGAGGAGGGGAAGAATTTGGTATGCAAAAAGGTATCTGCAAGCAACTAAGCCACATTTAATACCTTTAGTGGGAGTTAGGGTGCTTCAGAGAAGACATCATATTAAGCATGGGACAAAATTTGGTTTAAAAGAATAATAAATCAGGAATTCTCCAACCAAGCGGCTTTGAAAGAGAGAGGGGAAAAAATCAATTATTTGACTAAATGTTCAGACTTTATGTATGATTCTGCCTGAGATAAAATCGAAAGAATTCCATATGACATGGAAATGCCTTCTACTTGGCTACTTTGCTAGAAACGCCAGTGCTGGCTGTGAGTGAAAGAAATCCAAAATTGGTAAAACAGCATCTCAGTCTAGCTTTGGATTAACCTGCTTTTTAACTTATTATTAACACAGTTCTCATTTCACATTGTGCTTCCCACCCCCCTTTACTCGATGCTGTTCTTGGCCCAACCAGTTCCCCTCCTCCTTCAACTAACCTTCAGTTGTTTTAAACACATAACATTTTGCCTTACATGGGTCTGGAGGTGAAATGTATACACCTTCTGCCTCAAAATTGCACAACTGTTTTGTACTTCCACGCATATGCAGCAGAATACTACGGCATGACTTTAATATGCCTTTAATACACAGGTATTGTGTGCATGATTTGAGGGTATTGTGTGAAGCAGCTGTTAGATTTGACAGAAGAGTTTTCCTGTTGCTGGATTGGAGACTGGATAGGTAGAGTACAACTCTTGGCCTGCTCCTAATCCTTTGTTCCTAATTTGCAGCCTTCCACTGATTTGGAATAAAAAGTGAAAAAGTGTTAACATTAGAAATCTAACATCAGCACACAGGCAAAACTGCCTTTTATAGTACCTACCCCTAAGGCTGAAATCCAGCACATTTCATTTATACTAGTACAGTACCTGCCTCTCCAAAAAGAGTTTCCTCTCATCGGACTTCTTCCTTGGCTCCCTTATCTCTCCCCAAATGCTGAGCTGCTGATTCAGCAAGGCCATGCATAGGTTTATCTTTCTCTAGTCTAATTAACCATGTGGGGTGTGACTCAATGACTGCTCACAGTTCTGTATGGCTAGCCAGTGTGGTGTAGTGGTTAAGAATGGTAGACTCATAATCTGGGGAACCGGGTTCGCTTCTCCGCTCCTCCACATGCAGCTGCTGGGTGACCTTGGGCTAGTCACACTTCTCTGAAGTCTCTCAGCCCCACTCACCTCACAGAGTGTTTGTTGTGGGGGAGGAAGGGAAAGGAGAATGTGAGCCGCTTTGAGACTCCTTCGGGTAGTGAAAAGCGGGATATCAAATCCAAACTTCTTCTTCTTCTTCTTCTTCTTCTTCTTCTTCTTCTTCTTCTTCTTCATCATCATCTTTGGGATATTTTAGCAGGGTTGTGTTGCATCATGCCATTCTGTGTTGCTCACTGGACAATTCTGCTGCAGGAAGCAAATCGCAACCCTTTGACTTGGGTATCCAATACTTCTTAATCCAGTTTGCGTGTCTGTAAATAGGTGACTACGCCAACTCCAGTGTGGCAAACAGCAGGCAGGAGAGTGAGGAAGCAGCGCTGGTGGGAGGCCTTGAACCAAGGAATGGGGGTAAGCATTTCATAGAGAGGTTTAGCAAGCCACTCTGTGAAGTGCCTCCCTCTTTTAAAAGCAAGTGGAGGATGGGGGTGATCTGTGAGTGAAGGTGCTTTTGGCAAGGGAAGAGGGGCAAGGGGGGGGCAGTGTCAATGGGAAGGAGTTGGCCAGGGGTGGCAGTCCCTTGTATTTCATAATTACATCACATTTTAAATCCTCCATACCAATTCACACGGAATACTTTTAGATTGCATCTTAATTATTACAAGCTATAGTGCTATATCTTTGCACCATGACTGAGGCCTGATTCAGAACCATTTGTACATACCGGTAGTTACATTAACAGGGATAGATTTCGGCATGTTCTAGGCCAGTCACTAGATGTTGCTGCCTTTTGTTCAGAAACTAGCTGGTGGAAAATGTTGCAAGCCCTGAGTTGTTGTGACCAGAGTTGTGTTTGTGGAGCATGTGGGACTCCCAGCTACTAGCATGCTACCTCTAGTATTGGAGCCTCTGTGCCTCTGAATACCAGTTGCTGGGAATTACAAGGTTACCCACAAGTCCCACAAGCAGTGGCATCTGGCTGGCCACTGTGGGAACAGAATAGTGAACTAGATCGTCCTCTTATTTATGTTCTTAAGCATACTTTTTTTTTTGGTAAATCAGTGAAAATCAATTATGTTAGAAAAGGGATATTTAATACAAACATATTTCATGCTTTAGAACTCAAATGAATTGGCTTTACAAAAGAAATTTCCTGCCAGGTGAGCTTGCCAGGTAGCAGAGCACAAATAATGAGATGCTATACAAACAGAAATTGTTGCTGTTATCAGAATCTCTTTTCAGTGTTTAGTCATGATGAGGGCAGGGAATTATGGATACCACCAAATGAATCACATACGTTGCACTCACTTGGTCATCATAAAAACATGTGGATATTTGCAAGTGTTGTTCCATTGGACCAATGCCCATTACACCAATAAACTGGGTCATCTTATGCAGTATGCACCGGTTTTACCACCTTGTAACTCACCTCCCACACTCTTGCAACTCAACTTTTCCCTACTTGGCAGGGCTGGGCCAAAACCGCTACAGTTCTGTAGAGCATTCCTCACAGGCAAAGAAAGCTTCCTCCTCAGCTCTTTCCTGTCTGGCAACATTGCATTGTTTCTACAGAACTCTTTCAACAAAAATCCTCTACAGAATTCTTTTCTTAGTGGTTCTATTTTGTGCTTTTGTCACTGAAATGTATTCCAGTGTTTATGCAGGAAAGCCTGGTGTGATCAATACAGTCCCATTAAAAGATAGTTCCTGGATAGCTCAGTTGGATAGAGCATGTTGATAATGCCAAGGTTCTGGGTTCGATCCCCATATGGGACAGCTAAACTCTTAGGTTGGGATTCAACTAACAAGCCCCACCAGCAGAAGCCCATGCAAGAACTTCCTCTAGCACAATGAGGCTTTGCCCTTCCTGTCCCACCAAATTGACTCAGGGGAAATTGGGAGAACCCCCCAGAACAGGGCATGGGAGGAGGAGAGGGCAGATCATTCCATCTGGCAAGTAGAAATGCATGCACAGACAGAGCAATCTGTTTACCGTATTTTTCGCTCCATAGGGTGCACCTGACCATAGGGCACACCTCGTTTTTAGAGGAGGAAACAAGAAAAAAAAAATTCTGGTTTTCCTCCTCTAAAAGCCCTGTTTTTTTGAGGATCAGCTAAAGGTTTGCAGCTTTTTTTGCAAAGAGAAAAGCCCTGGTTTTTTTGAGGATCAGCTAAAGGTTTTGCAGCTTTTTTTGCAAAGAGAAAAGCCCTGGTTTTTTTGAGGATCAGCTAAAAGTTTTGCAGCTTTTTTGCAAAGGGAAAAGCCCTGGTTTTTTGAGGATCAGCTAAAAGTTTTGCAGCTTTTTTTGCAAAGGGGGAAAAGCAAAGCTCCTTTTGCAAAGAGGGAAAAGCAAAGAGGAAAAGCTCTGTTTTTATGGGGTTCAACTCACATTTCTGCAGCTTCTAAAGGAAAGGGAGCCTTTTCTACAGTTTCCAGACAGATAATCTAATCAGCCAGTCACATGTAGCTGGGGAAACAAACAACCTCCCTGAGCAGCACATTCAACAAAGGAGGGTGGGGCTGAAAGGGAGCCGGGACTCTTATATCTCTCCTGATCTCTTGCTGATCAGCTGCTGAGCGGGGTCCTTTCAACACCCCCTTTTCTCTTTGTAAAATAAAAAGCATGATCCTCTTTTGGCCCCTGGGCAATTCAGCTCCAGGGACCACCATTTGCTCCATAAGACGCACAGATATTTCCCTTTACTGTTTAGGAGGAAAAAAGTGCATCTTATGGAGCGAAAAATACAGTAAGTGCTACACTGAATTCCTCCCAAAATGAAAACATCTAATTTTCACAAGGAAAATTAAATGCAAAGCTCCCCACCCCAAACACACACATACACAGCTCACAGCAGAGAGCCCTGCAACTTCATCCATCAGAGGTTTCCACCCATGGGCTGGTGCCTCCTGTTGTCTCTCTGGCATGTGCTTCCAACACCATCTTCTAATGTATTTTAATATTTGTTGGAAGCCGCCCAGAGTGGCCGGGGAGACCCAGCCAGATGGGCGAGGTACAAATAATAAATTGTTGTTGTTGTTGTTGTTGTTGTTGCAGCAATGCTTGTGTCACCTAAGAGGTGGTCTTCAGACAGCCTTGCAGCTGAGACATCTAGCCGGGCCCTCAGAACAGCAACCAAGGCTAAACAGTTCTGGTACCGGAGGAGAGGGAAGATTCCCCCCTCCTCTGTTCATGCTCAGCCACTGTAAGAAATGACTGAGGAGGCCTGCATCCAAATGCTGCCCTCATCCTGGACTTACTGCATAGACTGTTAGACCATATATTTTTTACCACCTCAGATCCTAATTTGTAAAAAGGGAACAAATTATTGTATGGGCGTTGCTGTCACCCTCAAAAGGAGAGATACTTTAACATGAAATGAGCAGAGATGAGCAATAAGGCACTGACTCACTGGCTCCTTTTTTAGCAGACCACTTACTTCTGTGGAGGGCTGGGCTGGTTTCATTTAATGTCACCCTTGTGTGTTACTAATTTTGCAAATGCAGTCATGTACTGTTTGAAAGGTTTTCTTACATCACTGCACAGATGATGTGAAATATGTATTCTGAGCATACATGCCTTGTTTGCATTCTCTAGGTATCTGTTTCACACTTTCATTCTACAATGCTCAAGGAACATCTTCAGGTATGGGATTTTCCCTAATGCAGATTGCTGGGATGAATCATCAGTCAGTTTGAGTGACTACAACCTACGCCAATGTGCTTGGAATTAAAGAGCAGAGGTTCCAAGACATATAGTAATTTCCTCCCCCCAAAAGGGAGGCACTATCTAAATTTAAGCACCTCCCCATGCCTGCCTGGTACCTCTTTGAGGCTCTGACTGAAATGCCCCAATGACAAGATGGCCATGTGTTCTACTTTACAGAGGACAGGCTTCTGTTTGAAGGACTCTCAGTCCATGTCCAATTTAATTACTGGTATAAAGAATTCTTACTCTTACATTGTTACTTCTCTATCCCAGTGTTTCCCAACCTTGTGCCTCCATCTGTTTTCGGACTACAATTCCCACCATCCCTGACCACTGGTCTTGCTAGCTAGGGATGATGGGAGTTGTAGTCCAAAAACAGCTGGAGGCACAAGGTTGGGAAACACTGCTCTATCCCACCTTTTCCTAGCCATGGAACTCAGAGTGGCCTAGTGGTTCCCAAGCTGTCACCCATCTAGAAACTGACCACACCCAGCCCTGCTTAGCTTCAGCAAGGTTGTGGCCTCATGTGTCTTCAGACCATACCCAGCCTAACCATAAGAAGGGAGAACTGAGGGCTTGAAGTTCCCCATCAACACTTAGTAGCTCGGCAGCAGACTGAGCAGACCAACAGGTAACTTGGTCACAGTCTTCAAGTGAGAGGGGAGAGATGGGGTGACTTGTTTGGGTTTGATGGGGAGTGTTGCTTCAGGGCTGATCAACATTACTGGCATATTATTGATTATAATACATTCATATATTGCTATTTATACTGTTTTGGTTGATAGATGGTATTTGTTATACCTTTATTGCATTTTTTTCTGTATTAGGTGGTTTTTTTTTTGGTTTTTTGTTGTTGTGAGCTGACTGAGCTCAGTTTGGTTGTTGCAAAAGCAGCATACAAATATTACTTCAAATTGAAACAGTCTACCCCATTGCAGCAATATGAGTAGTATTTATATTTAATTGGAGTGATTATTTCTAAATTTGCATCTCTATACTAACATACACAAAGCTTTGTCCTCTCTTTCCAGGAGGGAGACAAAAGAGCATCAGTCAACCCATCATCTCCTTTTCCCCACAATTCAAAGACCAGCCTCCTGTTCCCACCCCATCACCTGCCCCTAAGCAGGGGAATTCCTCTATCAAAGGAGGCTACCAAGACCCCTGGATTCCTCACCTTCTACTCTTCAGCAGTCTCCTACCTGCTTCCTATGCATTCCTGGGATTTCTGGAGACTCAATAAGAAATGCAGCCTTCTCAGAGTTTACTATGTCATTTGCAAGATTTTTGTGACCAGAAGATTGCAAAAGTGACAGATTGATCAAGAAAGATCAGTAAGAGTACATCTTAGTAAAGAAGGTAAAGGAAAAGGACCCCGGGACAGTTAAGTCCAGTCGAATTCGACTATGGGGTGCAGCACTCATCTCCACTTTCAGGCCAAGGGAGCCGGGTCATGTGGCCGGCATGTCAAAACTGCTTCTGAAGTACCAGAGTGCACAGAAATGCCATTTACCTTCCTACTGCAGTGGTACCCATTTATCTACTCACAATGGTATGCTTTCGAACTGCTGGGTTGGCAGGAGTGGGCCAAAACAACATGAGCTCACCCCATTGTGGCGGATTCGAACTGCTGACCTTCCGATCGGCAAACCCAAGAGGCTCGGTGGTTTAGACCAGTGTTTTTCAACCTTTTTTGGGCAAAGGCACACTTGTTTCATGAAAAAAATCACGAGGCACACCACCATTAGAAAATGTTAAAAAATTTAACTCTGTGCCTATATTGACTATATATAAAATAATTTTTCAATTTTTCCCACGGCACACCAGGCAACATCTCGCGGCACACTAGTGTGCCGCGGAACAGTGGTTGAAAAACACTGGTTTAGACCACAGCACACCTGTGTCCCTACAGAAGAAGAGTTTGGATTTGATATCCCGCTTTTCACTACCCGAAGGAGTCTCAAAGCGGCTCACATTCTCCTTTCCCTTCCTCCCCCACAACAAACACTCTGTGAGGTGAGTGGGGCTGAGAGACTTCAGAGAAGTGTGGACTAGCCCAAGGTCACCCAGCAGCTGCATGTGCAGGAGCGGAGACGCAAACCCGGTTCCCCAGATTACGAGTCTGCCACTCTTAACCACTACACCAAACTGGCTCTACAGCTTAGCGATAGAAGTTGAATAAACAGAGCCACCCTCTTCCAGCCACCTGAAGGTTTCAGATTCCTCACTTTTAAAGGCTGGGCAAGATTTGGGGACTTGTCGGGAGACAACAGAGCTATCAATAAAGACAAGAGAGAGAGAGGACACTGAGTGAAGACTGATAAAGAGAAACTGGAAGACCAGGCCAGTGATGTCATAATCATATTGAGCAATATGGGGTGTTTCCAGTCTCATCTGTTGCTAGGCAAACTTTAAAATACATTTTTTTAAAGCTCCAACAACTCCAGCAATGATTTCAATTCCTCCAGCTATTCAGTGTGTAATTATGTATTGTGAGGTTGGTACTGAAATCTGAGAATTAGCAGAAAAACTCCACTATGTCATCAGTCAGAGGCTGTTACCAAATCTACTCACAGATACATACACACACATGAACCTGATCTTTCTTACAGACATTTCACAGAACTATTACTTTCAGGATCTTTATATGGCACAGAAATGATTGCTACTGGCACAATTACATTAGAAATGACCCATATTGCTTTGCTCATTTGGGGGTAATTGGCAGGAACCAATAAACGCCAATTCCTGCCCACCCAGCAGTTCGAAAGCATGTCAAAGTGCAAGTAGATAAATAGGTACCACTCCCGGTAGGAAGGTAAACAGTGTTTCCATGCGCTGCTCTGGTTCGCCAGAAGCAGCTTAGTCATGCTGGCCACATGACTCGGAAGCTGTACGCCGGCTCCCTCGATAAGTAAAGCGAGATGAGTGCCGCAACCCCAGAGTCAGGACATGACTGGACCTAATGGTCAGGGGTTACCTTTACCTTTACCTAATATACGCCGATATTGTCTTGTTTCTTCAGAGGAGTTAGCAAGGACCCACACCATATGCTATGCTTTATTATTTTATTTGTACAAAACGACAAAGAGCAAACAGGAATGGCTTTGTGGGCTTGAAGCACCCAATACAGAAATGCAAGAGAGTCAAATGGTTATACATTGTGCGGCGACCCAATTCTCATTGCCTGGCCCCAAGCTTACACAGTTCCAACTACAGAGAGAGTTAGGTATTTCTCAGGCAGGCATTTAGAGACCCGTGAGATTGCAGAGGGGGAGAAGAAACAAACCAGGAGGAGGAAAAGTTTGCCTGCAAGTTAACGAAAGTCCAGGTCTCACAAGAGCTTTAGGTAAGTAAGTAAGATTAATGAAACATGAAAA